>NW_024412422.1:14234904-14249401 GCF_014898765.1 Herpailurus yagouaroundi
CGGGTAGCTTCCTTTTCTGCTGCCTGCCTGGGAGTGGCGTCCACCCTGGCTCCGCCATGACCCTGGCAATATTTGACCTCGGAAAAGTTTGTGTCTTTATGGCATTTCCGCACCCCGAGACCCAGCTAGCCCCGCGGTGGCTGCCTTCCCAGGGTGTGCGGGGCCTGCCCGGGGGCCCTCAGAGAGCTCACGGGTCTCGCTGACTTGGTGTTGAAAGGTTCACCCAGCAGAAAGGCCCTAGCAGTGTTTCTGGGGAAGTCCTCCTCCATTCCGTGCTTACTCAGAGGGGGAGGCCCCACGCCCAGAGACGCCGGCAGTGACCTGTACCGCCCCACCCGTCTGCCCACCCTCCTACTATTGATGCCAAGATGTCGTCTGCAATAGAGTGACCGCCCTAAATGAGCTGGCTATAGGCTCTGCTTTTATTAAGCTCTCCACCCTCCACCCCACCCTTCAATTACCACTGCAGTCCGGTCCGCAGTCCTGGGAGGCTGCTGGGCTGCGTTGATTCGAAAGGGGCCAGGCTTGGGGACACAGACGGCTCAGGCAGTAATAAGTCCTATCGGCTGACTTCGGGACCAAGAAGTAGTTAATCAGATTCCCTGAGGCCTGTTTCCGTGCTAGAGTTCCTGCAGCTCCTGCACAGAGACCAGCCCTTCAAATTCCGCATTTGTTTAGTCTGGGTCATTCTGACCTCTCTGCTACTGGTAGGTTGTCTGCTTATGTACACCTTGGTGCACAGCTGGCTTCCTGCTGGCCAGATGTGCCCTGAGTGACCAGAATTAGAAACCACACGAGTTCAGGAAATGTCTAACTCGGACCTGGGAGATCCTAAACCTCCCACTGATCTCCTGGGGCTGGCAACCCTGGGTTGGCTCGGCTTTTGAGAGATGGTGTCTGTTTCTGGTTTTCGTATTCTGATTGCCCTTCTCCGCCATTTGCCACGGGATCTTCTTCAAGCCTCTTTCAGAGCATGCATTTGTCGTTTTAGGAGAATGTATTTACCGGGCAATCAAAGATCTATTCCTACATGAGCCCCAACAAATGCTCTGGAATGCGTTCCCCCCTTCAGGAAGAGAACTCAGTTGCACATCACGAAGTCAAATGCCAGGGGAAGCCATTAGCCGGACTCTACAGGAAACGAGAAGGTAAGGTTCTGAAGTGGCCCCGTTCTGACCGCAGCTGGTTGGGTTGCAGAAAGCCCCTCTCTGCCATTAATTGTGCATATATATTAAATGATTATCCAGCCTTTTCAAACCCAAGTTCAGAAGGTTGGATCCATGTTCTGTCTTGCTGCTAAGAAACAGACACAGGGGGGAAGAGTGTCCTGTCCCAGGGTGTGTTCCCTGTTGGTCTAACCGGTTTTCCCTGCTTTCATGAGAGTTAGCACGTCCTTCAAGCTCGATTGTGTCGCCAAGTTGCAAGAATAATACACCTGGCCTGTATTTAAAGAGGCTCACAAGTGCCCAAAGTATAGAAATTCTGAGTCTGGGTTGTACAGGCCAGGTGCTTGTAGTCCTGATTGTGTTGTGTGAGCGTAGGGAACCGACTTCCTTCCCTCTTTTGAGCTGGCCTTGACCTCATTTCTGAGTTTCTTTCTACTCAAGTGTTCGGTGCTGCTCTCTGAAGCAGCATACTCTGTGATGAGATTTGGAGTTAAAATACTGAACAAGAAAATATAAAGTTCCGGAAAATTCTGTTTGGCCCAGCAAAACAAGCTGAAACCTCATAGAAATCTTGCTCTATTCCGAATATTTCCTTTTAAAGCTGCAGTGGGGAATATGAGCTTTCCCAAATTCACCAAGCTCCTTTCTAATTAAAACTTGTCTTAAAGATGTAGCACTCTGGCTGCCAGCAGCTTCATACAAGGCAGCCTTGTAATTCATTTATGAAAAGTGCCATAAGTGATGCTTAGGCCAACGTCTGGGACCAGATCTGAGAACCGAGGGTCGGGACACACAGAACTAGGGGCAGGAGCCAGCCCTCTGCTTGATTCTCCTCCCCGGTGCAGTGGCTGATACTGTTGCAGTCAGTCTTCAAATGGCTTGGGTTCGAATCCTAGCTCTTCTACTTACGAGAGGCTTGAGCAGCTTACTCCTATTTTCTGAGTCTCGGTTCTTCCGTCTTTGAAGTGGGAGAGAGGATTCCTACCTCGTAAGGCTATCCTGAAGATTGGTTAAAGCATGGATGCAAAGGGCTTTGCACAGTGCCCCACACCGGCGGCCCTTTCCCCTGCTCCTCCCTGGATCGCCAGCACTTAGGATAGCACCTACCATGCAGGCACTGGGGAAAGGGCCCTCTCTGAATGACGGGCAGCCAGTCTCCCATCCCTTCTGGAATGGGGTGGGATGTAAATTATCCTAAATGGTGACACGGTGCACAAGCTAGCTTATTTGGGTGTAGTGTTACTAAATGGCAACGATTAGAATTTGGGGCCAGATACACTCTGGAGGAGAGCCCAGGGGCCACGCTTTTTGTCCTTGACTCTCAGCCTTTTTTCTGCCTTGATGCAGACTGATGTGATAGTTGACATTCACGGGCATCACATACTCCTTGGGTTTCTGCATGGTGTCCCAGACTTAACTCCCTCTGGTTCCACTTGACACGTGTAAGGGAGTGAGAATGGTCTGGATGGATTTTGATGTATTTATTTTTCTCTTTAGCTGATTGAGATATAAGTCATGTAGCCTAGTGTTCACCATTTTAAAGTGTACAATTCAGTGGTTTTAGTCTATTCACAGATAGGTGCAACCATCACCAACTGTCTAATACCAGCACGTTTCCTCGCCCCAAAGAAGAAACCTTGTACCCATTAGCTGCCATTCCCCATTCCCCCACTCCCCCCGGCCCCTGGCCACCACTAATTTACTTTCTGTCTCTGTGGATTTGCCTGTATTAGACATATCATGTGAACGGAACCATACATTATATGTGCCCTTTTGTGCCTGGCTTCTCTCACTTAGCACCGTGTTGTCAAGGGCCATCCATGTTGCAGCAGGTGTCCGGGCCTCCTTCCTTGCTGTGACTGAACAATACTCCATCGTGTGCAGAGACCACGTTTTATTTACCCCTTCATCAGTTGACGGGCATTTGGGTTGTTTCCACTCTTTGGCTATTGTGAATAATGCTGCCACAAACTTTCCCATACAGGTCTTTGTGTGGACATATGTTTTTAATTCTCCTAATAGCCGCCTAGGCGTGGAATTGCTGGGTCATATGGTAACTCCATGTTGAACTTTTTGAACCGCTGCCAGCTATACTCTTTGCGAAAGTGACTGCGCCATTTTATGTTCCTACCAGCTGTGTGTTATTTGCTTATTCTTTAAAGTAAATCATTTATTTATTTACTTACTTAATTTCTTAACGTTTATTTTTGAGAGAAAGAGACAGAGCATGAGGGGGAGAGGGACAGAGAGAGAGGGAGACACAGAACTGAAAGCAGGCGCCAGGCTCCGGGCTGTCAGCATAGAGCCCGACGCGGGGCTCGAACTCATGAACCGTGAGATCATGAGCAGAGCTGAAGTCGGATGCTCAACCGACTGAGCCAGGCGCCCCTAGTAAATCATCTTTTTAAAAAAGTGAATCGTTCACCCACGCTGGTATTTCGCAACTATTTTTCGTAACAAATCATTTTTTTTTTTAATTTTTTTTTCAACGTTTATTTATTTGTGGGACAGAGAGAGACAGAGCATGAACGGGGGAGGGGCAGAGAGAGAGGGAGACACAGAATCGGAAACAGGCTCCAGGCTCTGAGCCATCAGCCCAGAGCCTGACGCGGGGCTTGAACTCACGGACCGCTAGATCGTGCGCGAGATCGTGACCTGGCTGAAGTCGGATGCTTAACCGACTGCGCCACCCAGGCGCCCCTCGTAACAAATCATTTTTGACGTCCTTTACTGTGACACACTGACCAGTATTGGTCACCATACTGGGAACCACTGTGAACATAGGGCCTGGACCGCTTTAGAAGAGGAAACTTCTTTTCTTAAGTTTATTTATTTAGTTTGAGAGTGGGGGAGAAAGAGAAAAAACGTGAGTGGGGGAGGGGCAAAGAGAGAGGAAGAGAGAAAAAATACCAAACAGGCCCTGCACTGTCACCACAGAGCCTGCTGAAGGGCTTGGACTCATGAACTTCAAGATCATGACCTGAGCCAAAATCAAGAGACGCTTAACCCACCAAGCCAGCCACCCAGGCACCTCAGACTTTCTTTTTCTTCTTCTTCTTTTTTTTTTTTTTTTAAAGAGTCTGAAATGAAGTGTGCCAGGCTTGGGGAAGAGGTCTTTGCTAGGGAAGAAGTTCTGCTTTATTACCTTATTCCTGTCCGTCATCGCTGGCCCACTCTTTAGGAGTTTAGCTTTTTCTCCGGGGCGTGTATCCCAGTTCCTGAAAGCTACGGATTGAGCACTTATGCTGCTCTTGCTGTCTGCGGTGCTTCTGCAAGGGCTCTCCCCCGCCACGATGCAGAAGACCAGAAGTGTTCATGAACTAGATGGGAGGAGGGATCCTTCCACAACGTGTATCAGATTATCACGAAGTACACTGTCAATATCTTACGATTTTGTCAGCTATACCTTAATAAAACTGAAAAAAGAAAGAAAAAAAAAAAAGACACAGACTGGAAGCTCTGCCCAGTGCCTGGGTCAAAAAGTAAAGCCAGTGCTTCCCCCATGGAAGCCATTAGTAGACACCGAGCTTAACAGGCGGAGGGCAGTGCTGCCCGACACACTCAGGATCCTGTCTCCTGTAAAAGTGTGTCTTAGGGGCACATGGGTGGCTCAGTCGGTTGAGCATCCGACTTCGGCTCAGGTCGTGGTCTCACAGCTTGTGGGTTCGAGCCCCGCATCAGGCTCTGTGCTGACAGCTGGGAGCCTGGAGCCTGCTTCAGATTCTCTCTCTCTCTTTCAAAATAAATAAACATTAGGGGCGCCTGGGTGGCGCAGTCGGTTAAGCGTCCGACTTCAGCCAGGTCACGATCTCGCGGTTCGTGAGTTTGAGCCCCGCGTCGGGCTCTGGGCTGATGGCTCAGAGCCTGGAGCCTGTTTCCGATTCTGTGTCTCCCTCCCTCTCTGCCCCTCCCCCATTCATGCTCTGTCTCTCTCTGTCCCAAAAATAAATAAACGTTGAAAAAAAAATTTTTTCAAAATAAATAAACATTAAAAAAACCCTTAAAAACATAAAAAATAAATAAGTAAATAAGTAAGTAAATAAAAGCCTGTCTTAGAATGCAGCTGATGGTCTAGAAATGGAGAGACAGAGAGTCCAGACTAAATTTCTCTCTTCCTCCTCCCTCTGCCCGCAGAGAAAAGGAACAGTGGGAACGCAATCCGAAGCACCATGAAGTCCGAGGAACAGAAGATCAAAGACGCCGGGAGAGGTCCCCTGGCACCTTTTCCAAACCAAAAATCTGAAGCAGCAGAACCTCCAAAAACTCCGACCTCGTCTTGTGACCCTCCCGTCGCAGCCGTCGCCAAGCAGGCCCTGAAAAAGCCCGTCAAGGGCAAACAGGCCCCTCGGAAGAAGTGAGTGCCCTCTGGAGCCCTTCCCCTAACTAACGCAGGGCAGTCTGGTTGTTGTGACCCCAGCAGACCCTGCTCAGGTGCTAGCTGGGGGGTCGGGAAGCGGGTAGCAGTGCCCCTGCTCGGCCTGGCTCTCATCGAGGCTCAGCGTCCCTGAGAGTAGGCAGCGTATCTTTGACCCCCGGAGCCCCCCCTTGGGCACGTGAGCCTACGTGGGCCCCCGTGAACAAAGGTGTTTACGTGACATCATTTCTGAGGAGCCACCTCCCAAGGAGCCGGGGGCCTCCCGGGTGTGAGTGTGGTTTCGGTGCTAACACTTGGTTTTCTCCTCTTCCCTTCCCACCCAAGAGCTCAAGGAAAAACACAACAGAATCGCAAACTCACGGATTTCTACCCCGTGCGAAGGAGCTCCAGGAAGAGCAAAGCTGAGCTGCAGGTAGAGTCACGTGGCTTTAATTCTGGTTCTTGGAGGGGCAGGGCGGCTCCGTGGGCAGTGCTTGGCAGGCAGGGCTTGAGCTTTCTCTCCGTCATCCCGGGGTAGGTCTGCTTCTGTGGCCTTGGTACTCTCCTTGGTCTAGTTCTAACGTTTGGGGTCACTCCGAGGCTTGGTTAAGATGCTTCTGTGAAGGAGTCTTGTAACCTGTAGCACATGGTGTGGAAAGTCCTGAGTTCCCATGAAGGCGTCTTTTCCAGGACTTGTTGGCAGGACGGTCAGAGCCTGGGACTTTGGGGGGAGGCTGTGTGTGCTTTCAGAGGCTTGTCTGTCCGCCATCCACAAGTTCCCGTGTTGTGTCTCAAGGTGGTAAAGAGCAGTGGCTTGGAAGCCACTTACTGGTTGTGTGACCGAGGGCCAGTTACTTGACTGCTCTGAGCCTCAGTTTTCCTATCTGTAAAATGGGATAATAATGTGGCATCTTCTGGGAATGTCGGGATATTAAATGGATTAATGTACACCGCACACTTGGAACCATGCCTGGCACCCAGTTAAGCACTAGCTGACTCTTATTATCGTCACCATGGCTTCCCCATTGTTGTCACTTCCTGAGGCCCCCTCTCTCCTCTTTCCCTCCCAGCTGTGGTCCTAGGAACACCTGAAAAAACAGGCAGGAAGGCCAGCCAGACTGTGCAAGCCTCCGCCCGCTGTGTTTACAGAGTGCTGAGCTGCTCAGCAGTCAATCAATATTTGATGCAGTGACGTGTGGTTATTGCCTTTCTGTTAAGGAAACCCAGGGCGTGGTCCTGGTGGCCCCGCAGCCCGCCGCCCTCCCCCTCCAGGCCGGGCCAGCCCCTCTCTCGCCCACACCCTCAAGGCAACCTCAGGGTGGGGGGGCGGTGCTCAGGATGGCGGCCCCCACCCACCCCCCTGGAGGCCTTGTCAGCCTGAACCTAAGACGCCTTCAGCGTGTTTTACGTTCAATCTGTAGACGCAGATACGTAGATGCGGTGATGTAGCATTCTCTTTCTCTGCTTATCTGAGTCGATGAGGCTTCGCTTAAAATAAAAGAGAAAAGGGGTCCATTTTCCCCTCAGAGAGAAGCTTGGGCTTTCCTTTCCGTAGAAAGGCGGCGTCTTGCAGCCAATGACAAGCTGTTATGAAGTGTCTGCCTGCAGTGGGAGGCTGTGCTAGGTCACTCTTCGAGACAGCACTGCAGAGGGCGGGGTGGCGCCGGGCCCCAGAACCCGGGGCACCTCCCAGCCCTGGTCGGGGCTGCTGGGGGCTGCAGAGTGGGTGCAGCTCAGTTTGCCTTTTTAATTTAAAAAAAAAAAAAAAAGGAAAAGAAAAGAAGAAGGGCTTTCTGGCTGGAGGAGGGAAGGCTGCCACAGGACGTGGTGCAGGTCTGCTCCGTCTTGCAGCAGAGGAGCAGAAGGGAGTGGATCCTTCCTCCCCGCAGCTTGGTCTGCTGCATGGTGCGGCTCGCTCTGTCCCGGGACAGAGGGCGGGTCGCGAGGGAGCGCCACGCTGTGCTCTCACTGTTTGTGTTGGCTCTGCCGAGCGAACACCACGGCCAGTTGGTTGCTGGCCCGGCGGGAGGCCGTGGCTGGCCAGGGTGCTGTATTCTCCTGACCGCACAGGTAAAGCTTGAGGCTGGGGCACCCGCGCCTCCCTCACCTGAGCGGTGAGGTAGGTCCTGACCTGTCTGTCCTTCGGGGCTGCGGAAACCAGGGCCCAGGCCCATGGGGCCCAAGAGAGGGATGGGGGTGAGGCAGGAGAGGAACTAAAATCAGAAGCTTTGCAGGCACTTGACTGAGTTGGAAGACCGAGCGGGCAGGGCCTGGTGTTGGGTCCAGGGCAGGAGGGTGGGCATGGGGCCTTGGAGAGATGCCCTGAACCCCTGTCGTTTGCCGGTTGGCCTGCTTGCGGGTGCCCCGCACTGGGGCGAGGACTGCACCTGTGGGCCGTGCCCTGGCCTCTTCAGCCCGGCCCAGCCCCAGGCCTGATGTGCAGAGCAGCCTCGACCCAATTTAGGCCTTGCTTACCTCCCACTCAGTCTGCCTCTAGCCCCCCTCCCACGCCCATAGGCTGCTCCCTGAATTCTCTTTTGGAAGCCTGGAGCTGGTTGACGCATGCCCCTAAGCACCGAGGCCGCAGGATGAAACTCAGACTCTGTGCCTCTGCCTTCAGGACATTCAGCCCGTCCCGGCCCGGTCCCGGCCCTCCCCAGCTCAGCTCCTCCCGGCACAGTCAGTCAGGGCAGGAAAGTCTGCAGGTGCCTGGCTCACTCCGCTCCCACTTCCAGAGCTTCCTGTACTTCTCGCTGGTCTCCACACACTTGTAATTAGTTATTTAGCAGAGTGGTTGTGTGTGCACTGCATGTGTTAATGCTGCTGTTGCTTTGAGGGCTTACTATGTGCCAGGCACTGTCCTAGGCCAGGAGATTCCACGGTAAACAAGATCAGGCCCCTGTACTCAGGGAGGTTATACTCAAGTGATTACCCATTAAAAGACAAGCATAGAACAAGATAATTTCTGATAGTCCTTTGACATTAACTTAGTAAGACAGTAGTTTGAAGGCATGGTGAGGCTTAGGGCTACTTTAGCTACGGTAGTCGGGGAAATTTCCCTGAGGAGGTGCCTTTTGAGCAGAGCTTGGAAGGAAGGGAGGACACAAGCCAGGTGAATGGACTGGGGAAAGGGTATTCTAGGCGGGGGCAGTACCAAGTGCAAAGGCCCTGAGGCGGGAACGAGCCTGGTCCTGTAAGAGAGTCCACCAGTGTGGCCAGAATGTGAGAGCAAGGGTGAAGACAGCAAACGAGGCTAGAGATGTGGGGCCGGGATCCTGCAGAGACTCACAGGCCATCAGAAAAGTAGATTTTATCTCTGTAGGAGTGGGGAGGTAAGGAAAAGCTTTTGCTTCTCTTTAGACAAACCCTTGGAATAATTTTAGATTTACAGGGGAGTTGCGAAGGTAGTACAGAGTATTCCCGTAGACCCTTTACCCAGTTTCCCTCATCATTAGCATCGTATACTATCCTGGTACATTTGTCACACTAAGGAGCCAACGTTGGCACGTCACTATTCAGTGAACTTCCTGGAAGGCTTTAAGCAGGGAAATGACATGATCTTACGTACATTTTTTTAAATGTTTATTTTTGAGAGGGAGAGAGAGAGAGAACACGAGAGGAGGAGGGGCAGAGAGAGAGGGAGACAGAGAGTCCCAAGCAGGCTCCGCACCGACAGTGCAGACCCTGATGTGGGGCTTGAACCCACAGACCACGAGATCATGACCTGAGCCGAAGTCGGATGCTCAACCGACTGAGCCACCCAGGCGCCCCTTTATGTACATTTTTAAAAGACCCCTGTGACTACTGTGTGGGGAACAGAGTGAAGTGGGTGGTCAGAACGGAAGCCAGGAGACCAGTGAGGGGGCCGTGATGTGGCTGGAAGACGGCAGGAGAAGAGCAGGGATGTGGGCTGGGCCTGGGAGTGACAGCCTAGTCAGTCTGGACCTGCAGAGACCTGGGCTTTGCCCGTCACACCGCGGGCGCGTGGTACTTCTGTGTGGAGAGGGACTGGGGAAGTGCGCGTGGGCCGCAGACGGCGTCCTGAGGCCTCTGCGGGCAGGGTCCGTGCTCAGCTGTGGGTGGAGGGCTCTGCCGTGGGCGTGGCCACCGCGTGTGCCAGCCAGCGCAGGGCCTGGGCTCCTGCTGGGTCCCTCAGCGGCTCTCTGTGCCTCCCTGCAGTCCTGGGCCTGTACGGAGCATGGGATCTGGGTCCGGGAGGGAGGTGGTGGCAGGAGAGGTGTCCCTGAGGGGCAGGTGAGACCAGGAATGTCCACTCCTGTCTAACTTCCCTATTCAGGGTGGTATTATATTACCTCTTTGGGGTGGGAGGCCCTCTTCTCATCCGTGGCAGTGGCTTCCAAAAGACCCACCTGCAAGAGTTGCTAAACCAAGGCACCCATAGGGGCCATCAGACAGGAGGAACATAGTGTGCACATGCCCCTTCGAGAGGCTGTGCTCTGATCTGCCCTGGCCGATGTCAGATGAGGTCAGAGTCTCGATTTGCAGATGTCGGCAATTTAGATCTTTTTAAAAACAGCGCGTGTGCCAAATGGAACATAGCCCCTCAACCCAGTTCTGCCCTTGGGCTACAACTGTGTCCCTCCTGGTCCGTTTGAACCCCAGGTGCCAAACTGTCCACAACAGGTGGGCAGTGAGAAAAGGACAAGGGGTGTGGGGGCTTGGGCGTCCTGGGGGAGCCGTGTCATGGAGGCCAACTGGGAGTAGCCCTGCGGGTGGCCCAGGCTGCCGGACTGCCCTGAACGGCCCAGGAGAGAAAGCTCAGGTGCTTTTTGTTTTTCTCCCTCTCCACACAGTCTGAAGAGAGGAAAAGAATAGATGAGTTGATTGAAAGCGGGAAGGAAGAAGGAATGAAGGTAAGGGGCAGTGGGGCCCAGCGCACGGAGGCAGAGCCTGGAGGGTACCTAGAGAAACTAACAAATTTTTCCTAAACGGTTTTCCTGGGAAATGACAGGACCCGAGAAATTTGCTTTTCTTTTCACATATTGCAAACACACTGGGTGGATGAGAAGGGCAGGGCTCTACAGTGGCGGCCACGTGGGTCTGGGCTGGGACTCCAGAGTCCTAAAAAAAGCTCCCGTTTCACGTACCATCTAGAAGGATCCAAACTTAAGTCTGGGCCCCTCAAGCAGTCGGCCTGCAACCCCATTTATAATGAGTGAGCAGAAGCACAGGAGGGTAAATTACAGAAAAAGGAGAGACCTGGAACACGGGGTCTCTCCCCCTCTGCCCCCACCTCGCCCCGGAAGGGGCCACGGATGCGGCTGCCAGCCGGACTTTACCGCTTCCCAGCCATGTGGCCTTGGACGTGGCTCTGCCTCTCTGAGCCTCCGTTTTCTCATCTGCAAAATGGGGCAACATCCACCCAGCAGATCCTTCAGGAGGATGAGGTGTAACAGTGCTTTGCGAAGGGCACAAGGGAACTTTCTGGGGTGACGGATCGTGGCGATAGTTGCACGGCTGTGTACATTCATACCGGTTGTGCTGGGCACGTAAAGAGAGGGAGATCTAGGGCACACCTCAGGAAAGCCGATGGAGGAAGGGGTTGGGGGGGGGGGGTGGGCAACCCCAGGCGCCCAGGAAGCCGCCACGCGTGGTGTTAGGAAGCAACGCTCTCTCCTCGCCTCCCAACAGATTGACCTCATCGATGGCAAGGGCAGGGGCGTGATCGCCACCAAGCAGTTCTCCCGGGGCGAGTTCGTGGTAGAATACCACGGGGACCTCATCGAGATCACCGATGCCAAGAAGCGGGAGGCTTTGTACGCACAAGACCCCTCCACGGGCTGCTACATGTACTATTTCCAGTATCTCAGCAAAACCTACTGGTAAGTCCGCTAGCGCTTCGAGTGGCTTTTCCGCGCCCTGGCGGAGACGACAGGCCCGAGGGCCAGAGAGCCACGACAGCCTGCTGATTCTTTCTGTTGCTCCTGCTTCTTGGTTAGCTCTTGCTGCCCTTTTCCAAAGCCGTGAAGCGGCTCTCCCCCCACTTGCCACTTCAGCCTTTGGGCCTGGAGCTGCTGTGGCTGCCATCTGACCGGGCGAGAAGCAGAGGCGGACCAGTCCATGCAGACCCGCTCCGAGGCTCCCCAGGCCGCTCCCGCTCCTGCTCCTGGCGTTCGGCCAGAGCGGCTCTAGAAACCAGCGACTGCTCCTGTCCCCATATGGCCAGTGCGCTCGATTCAGTGTTTTGTTGTGTTGGTGGTGGTGGTGGTGGTGTTTGACATCAGGCTTTATTTTTCCGACCAGTTTTGGGTTCCCAGCAAAACCGAGCAGAAGGTACGGAGAGTTCCGATACTCCTGCCTCCTCACAGCTTCCCCCACTATCCGCAGTTGATCTTTATTCATTTATTTCTTATGCACTTGCCTCACGGGCCTCCACAAAGAGCCTCTTGCATTCCTGTCTCCTCCCACCCCCCACTCTCTCGCCCAGTGCCTCCCTCGGCTCTTAAAAGATGTTGTTTTGACTTGAATTGCTTTCCCCAAAAACGTGGCTATAAATCGACATCCCACCCGAGTTGAGAGCTGGCTGTGACTGGGATCAAAAGCCTCTTTATCAATTTAAACCCTCTGTTGCCCTCCCTCCCGCCAGCGTGGATGCAACTAGAGAGACAAATCGCCTGGGAAGACTGATCAATCACAGTAAATGTGGGAACTGCCAAACCAAACTGCACGACATTGACGGCGTGCCTCACCTCATCCTCATCGCCTCCCGCGACATCAAGGCCGGGGAGGAGCTCCTGTATGACTATGGGGACCGCAGCCGGGCTTCCATCGAAGCCTATCCCTGGCTGAAGCATTAACCACCCCGCCCTCCCCGCCCCCCTCCCTTCTTCCATGGACAAAGTGCCCTCAAAGGGAGTTGATTTTTTTTTTTACACACTTAAATCTTAGCAGATTACTTCAGATGTTTTTAAAAAGTATATTAAGATGCCTTTTCACTGTAGTATTTAAATATCTGTTACAGGTTTCCAAGGTGGACTTGAACAGATGGCCTTATATTACCAAAACTTTTATATTCTAGTTGTTTTTGTACCTTTTTTGCATACAAGTCAAACGTTTGTGCTTCCCGTGCATGCAGTCAAAGACGCAGCACAGGCTTTAGAGGAAAGAGTGGACATGAATTAGGAAGCTGGGCGACCCTCCTGCCTCCAGCCGCAGAGCCAGGACTCTCTTCCCCACGCCCCCGACGGCCGGCGGCCGAGCGCAGGCGAGTCCCGGAAGACGCTGCCTCCCGAGGCCCGGACGGGGTGTTCCCAAGCTCTTGTTTTCCTGACGTCTGGACAGGCGCACAAGGAAGTGTATGAATATTTTTTAAAAAGGTTTCGCAGTAAGCTAGTCTTCCCCTCTGCTTTCTCGAAAGCTTACTGACCCAGTGGCCCGTGAGCGCGGTTCACTCTTCCGCAGGCCGCCGCTTCTCTGGGCGCCTCCGCGCGTCAGGGCGGGCAGTCAGAGTCGACGTGGGCAGGGAAAAGCGTTGCTTGCCTAGCCCTGCCGGGGCAGGGTTTCCCAAAACTGGGTTGATTCTTTATAGAAATGTGAACACTGAGTTTATTTTAAAAAACAATAATAAAAATTTAAAAATTTAAAAAGACAAAAAAAAAAAAAAAACCACAGAAAACAACTTACATGTATATAGGTCTTGAAGTGAGTGAAGTGGCTGCATTTTTTTTTTTTTTTTTCTTTCTTCTTTTTTTTTTTTTTTTTTTTTTTGGTTTTTGTTTTTGTAGAAGAGATTTGAGATGGTACTCTATTCTAATCAAAAATAAAAGTTTTGTAGTGGGACCAGAAATTACTTACCCAATATTCCGCCGCACCCCTCCCCCCCCAACCCTGACCCAATTCCAATGGGTTGAAAGTTCCAGACCTGCTGTCAGGCTTTCTGTCTGTCAGACCACCTGGTATCCTTCCTGCAAAACTGAAGATGCAGCCATGAACCGAAGGGGGAGCCTGCTGGCCCTGAAATGCGTGGCCCCCACCCCAGCTGCTGATGTGCAGGGGAATGGGCAGGCCCGGCAGCCCAGGGATCAAGGCTAAGGGTAAAGTTTTCACCTTGACTGTGATGCAGGAGGAGTAGGTAGCTTCCTCCTCCCTCCCGAAGGGAGACCTCTTCTGTTAACCTGCAGTCCAGGGGGCCGTGGCTCTGAAGCCATGACCTGGGGTTTCCCGGCCTCCCCTGGTCCCGGGTAAATGTGAATGGAGACAGGTATGAAAGCCTGTCCTCAACCTTGATGCTCCCCTGGCCCCCACCCCGGCCTCACCACGGTGCTACCTACAAAAGTCTTCCCGCCCCTGCGCCCCCACCCCACCCCCCACACTTGCCTGGTCAGTGGTCAGAGAATTGGAGGAGGATCCGACAGAGTGTGTAAATGTGAGATAAAATGTCTTGGTTGTACCTGTTTGTGGTTTAGCTTTGTATTTAAAAAAAAAAAAAGGAAATAACTTGAAAATTATTTGTCATCATAAAAATGAAACAAAAATTAAAATATTTATTGCCAGGCGAGGCCACCTGTGTGTCTTTCTGTTTGGGTTTTTGTTTGTTTGTTTTTTACAAAGCGGAGACAGGAAAATGGTTACACAGCAGGGGCGCCTGGCCAGCCTTCGTCGGTGAAGCACACAACTCTCGATCTCAGGGTTGTGGGTTCAAGCCCCATGTTGGGTGCAGAGGTTACTTGAAAATATTCTTTTAAAAGAGGTTAGACAGCAGTATGTGTGTGTTTTGGTGAATGTCCTAGGGGATAGTTTATTTGTATAATGGGGGTCACAGGTGCTAGATAAGATTAAAAGCTAATGCATGTCGAGTCCTCCCTTAGGGACGGCACCTGGCACTTAGTAAGCATAGGTCTTTAGCTGCTTGTCATTATTACTGTTTCTAATGTAGGAGATTCGGTTCTCAGGAGGAGTCTGTCATCAACTGTGCCCGTCTTGTGTGGAAGTTGCTCCCACCAGATCTCTGTCCCCA
>NW_024412422.1:14254401-14286226 GCF_014898765.1 Herpailurus yagouaroundi
CGGACCGCGAGATCGTGACCTGGCTGAAGTCGGACGCTTAACCGACTGCGCCACCCAGGCGCCCCTTAATGTTTATTTTTGAGAGAGCGCTCTAGCAGGGGATGAGGGGAGAGAGAGGGGAACAGAGGATCCGAAGCGGACTCTGCACTGACAGCACAGCGCCCAATGTGGGGCTCGAACTCACAAACCACAAGATCATGTGAAGTCAGATGCTTAACTGACTGAGCCACCCAGGCTCCCCGAAGACTGTCTTAACTTGACATTCCTTTTTCTCTTTCTTTTTTTAAATGTTCATTTATTGGGGGGGGGGGGCAGAGAGAGAGGGAGACAGGATCCGAAGAGGGCTCTGCGTTGACAGCAGCGTGTCCAACCCAGGGCTTGAACTCACAAACCATGAGATTGTGACCTGAGCCGAAGTTGGATGCTTAACTGAGCCACTCAGGCTCTCCGACATTTCTTTCTGAGTGGGTTTTCTTGCCTCATCTATCCCCGAGAGGGAGAAAGGGGCAGCTAAGCATTGATACAGGGGGACCCCCAAGTCTGAAAATGCAGGTGATCCGTTTAAGTAGGCTTACTGACAGCAGCACACAATGATCTGTCTGCTTCTAGACTTTATGGTCATCCTGCAGCCGGGAGATCGGGAAACCAAGGCAGGAATGAGTCAGGTGTAGGGGACTTGGCTGCCATTGCTGGGACTCAGGATGTAAGGCTGGTGCCTCGGAGGATGGACTTTAAATGTCATTCCCAGGAGCAGAGCCTGCTCCACAGTCCTGCAAAAGACACAGCACTGCCCCCCCCCCGCCCCCCCGCCACACACACACACACACACACACACTCTGCTTTGTGACCTCACCGCCCCTGGGTGTGGTCTCCGCACAGCCTCTGCCTGGGGTTCAGACGGACGGCAGGATGCATATTTGTTTCCCCAGCTGGTTCTCCCCTCCAAGGTGCAGAAACCTTTCCCCTCCCTCCCTCCATTAAGACAACAGCACCCAGTGAGGACTGCAGCAAATCTGGGGGTAGCAATCAGGAGCCCCTGATGGGAGGAAGGCTCTGCCGAGATAGCATTCTGGACGGGACTCAGCGTGGCCAGCGTTTCTCAGGAGGCAGAGTGGGCGGAGTCTGGGTTGTGGAGTTTGTATCTGGGTTCAGGTCCAACTTCCACCACTTGTGAGCTGGGGCCCCGGACGAGTCCCTCAGCCCTAGGGTGCTGTAACCTTGGGTGTCCCACGGGAATGACAATACCCATCCCACAGGGGTGCGGTGAGGCAGTACGCATAAGGTCCTCAAAACGGTGCAGGCGAGATGCGCACTCATCATTCGCATTAGTGCTGCTTGGAGAGGCAGGGTACGTTTCACTTTGCAGATAGGAACCTAGGCCTTAGAATCAGGCCTTCACCTGCATCTGGGGCAGCCACCTCCTAGCGACGTGGCCTCGCGGAAGGTACTTTCACCTTTTGGAGTTTCACTTTCCAAATCTGTAAACCGGGGGGGTTGGTGCCGGTCCCCACCTCCCCGGGTCGTTACAGGAGTAAACGAGGTAATCCATTCAGCAGGCAAAACATTCAGCAAGGCAGGGTTCCTTACCAGGACGCCAGGCTCACAGGGGACGTCCAGCAGGCTCATTAACTTCCCTGTTCTCTGGACTGTATTTCACCGGATCCTACATGCATTTTCCCCTCACGTTTTAACATCTTTGAAATCAGGATGAGCCTTGAAATCAATAGCATCTTAATGTTACGATTTGTTCAGTTTTCCCAGCAGCATTTGTTGAAGAGACTGTCTTTTCCCACTGTATATTCTTGCCTCCTTTGTCACAGATCAGTTGATCAGAGATCAATATAAGTGTGGGCTTAAAAAAAAAAAAATATAAGTGTGGGCTTATTTCTGGGCTATTCCATTCTATTGATCTGTGCGTCTGTTTTTTTGTGCCGGCACCATACTGTTTTGACTACTGCAGCTTGGTGGTATATCTTGAAATCTGGGACGGTGATACCTCGAGCTTTGTTCTTCTTTCTCGAGATGCTTTGGTTGTCTTGGGAACTTTTGTCAAAAAATAATAATTTGCGGCATTCTTTTTCTCTCATAGTGACACACAAAATGCTGGTGTGTCAGAGTCACTGCAATATATCTGCACCGTATGTATACCACCATCTGCAATATGCATACGTACATACATACAATTTACAGATTTGGCGCGCGAGGGTCTGAACGGTTAAAGCCCCTTACATAAGACCACTCTAAAACACTCCTAGAAAGTATAAAAGTCGTTTTACTTTGATACAAAATCATGTAAAGTCACGTGAAGCAAAATCGAATATTCACTACATATCCATGAAATCACTGGAATGTCATTACCATTTTCTCCTGCGTTCCCTCCTCCCCTCTCCCTGTGGGCTCATGCATTTTTACTGCTGCCACACGGTAGAGACGAGGGTCACCTGGGGACCAGACAAGTGGAAGGCGCATGCGCACACTGGAGGGGCCCCCCCCCCCCCCCAGCGAGGCGGAATGGAGCAGGAATTGGGTCTTGTTTTGCTTTCCTTCTCCTGCCTTGCCCAGGCCAAGCGCCCAGGGGTGTCCAGTTCTGCAGCCTGGCAGACAGTGAGCATGAGAGCGCCTCCCCTCCTTCCTCCTTGGTGGCTTTCAGGGGAAACAAATGAGCGATGACGGTGCATATATGTGGCACCGAGAGATGTGTCTGGGAGTCTTGGCGCGTTGCCTTGTTGAGTCCGAGACCCTCTGCCTTAGTCGTGGCCTTAGAGCTGTGTCTACTTCCCTGATCGGAAAAAGAACCTGTGTGAAGAGAGGGAGGGGTCAAGGGCACACAGAGAATGAGACGAGGGGTGCAGAACCCCGAAGGATCTGTAAGAGGCTCTTGCGGGCCACGGACTCACTAGGGGCCGACACTGTCTAGGGCTTTCCTTCCGTCAGCTCACTTCACACTCAAAACAGCTTGATGAGCTACGTACCATCAATGTCCCCATTTTATAGATTAGCACACTGAGGCCCTGCAAGGTTCAGCAACAGGCCCAAGGTCACACGGTAAGTTGCGGAACCAGGAGTTGGAGGACCCGGAGCCCACTCAACCCCTGTGCTGTGCCGAAAGATGGTGTCCGACACCTTTTTCAATTTCAGGAGGTTTATTGTGGAGGAAGCATGCGCGCGACCTCCAATTATAAGACGGATCTTTGCAATGAATAAAGATCGGCATGTAAATTCTCAGATGAAACACAGAGATACCCCCGAGACACGAATACCAAGCGTTCAGTGTCTCCCCCCTCATATGCAAAGCTTTGAAAAGGAAGCCTGCTGTCTGGGGGTTGAGTGCAACGCTCAGTCTCAGCGCTTGCTAGGCTCAGCTATGAGAGAGACCCAGAGCTGGCTGGTGAGTTGGGAAGGCAGTGACAGGAATGCGGCCTCGTGCTTCTTGTCAAAGATAAACCCCTTGAGGACCGTGAGCCGCTCTGCTAGCGATGGCCGGGGCAGGCCCTGGACGCGTGTTCGGATACAGGCGTTAGGGCTCAGCCACTCTCCCCTGAACCTGGATGCACTGCCCACCCCCACCGGTACCCAGTCTCAGGAAGTGACACCATCCCCCGCCTCGTCATTCACGCCCGGGAACCTGGGAGTTGTTCTCAGCTCCTCCCCCCCATCTGCTACATGTTAGTCACCATGCCCCAAATATGTTCCTAATCCCAACACTTCTCAGCTCCTCCACTGCCACCCCCCAGTCCAACAGCCTTCCCGCCACCCCCTAGAACACACTCACGCGGCAGCCAGAGTGACCGTGTCACTATACAGAGCTAAGTCATTCTGCAGCTGAAACCTTTCCATGGCTCCCCATTGTTCTCAGGATAAAGACAAACGTCCTTCTTAGCATGACCTACTTCCTCAGAAAGTCATTCATTCATTCATTCGTTCGTTCATTCAATGAGCTGGTCCGACCACGAAATTGTGGCCTCGTGCTCATTAGACATATGACCTCAGGCTGGCTTTTTTTTTTTTTTTTTTTTTCTTCCATATCAGGCTCAAACTCTCTAAGGGGCCCAAAGAACTCTCCTAGAAGAGGCACAAAGAAACCAGCAGTTTATGCCTCCTGGAAGCCTTATCTACATGGGCTGTCCAGACAATAAAAGTGCTAAAAGAACACCTTCAGAAATGACACCTAGTGTGGAATGGAGGTGCTCTTTCATTTTACTACTTTGCCTCAGGAGAGGCTTCCTTGGGAAAGAAACACGCCCCAGGCCCTGCTTTGACTCTGCCCCCACACCTCCTCCATAAGGCAGCCAGATGAGCTTTTACAGGTAAATGTGGTCCAGTTGTCCCCCTGCTTAAAACCCTCCACGTCTTAGCGAAGTTCTCAGAGTGAAATTCAAACTGCTTAGTGGGACCCTCGCCATCCTCCCACCCCCGCCACTACCACCACTAATCTCCAGCCTCCCCTCCATTCACCTCCTGCCTCGCCTTTATGCATGCTGTTCCCTCTGCCAAGAATGCTTTTCTCTCAGTCTTCATGGTCTTTCAGGGCCCAGTTTGAATGTCACCTCCTCACGAAAGCCTTCCAGGACTCCCCAAAGTGTAACCCCGCTCATGTCTGTAAGATGTCCCTTCTTTAAATCTTTTCAGTCACCCCTTTAACGTGTGCGATTTGTTTCTTGCCAGGACCCTGGCAAATGTCCCCCCCCCCTCCCCCGCCATCACTCATCAACATGAAGTGCCTGGCCCCCATAGGCATTTGAGTTTGAGATCCCTGACTGAGGCTGTTTCTCAGTTTCTATCCAAGAGATCGGGGGCAGGTAACTGTCTCCAGGCCAGACATTCCCAGGACAGCCAAGGCAAACGGGCTGTTTGCTTCATGGAGGGGTGAGAGAAAGCCGTGCCTCGTTGTACCGGCACCTGGTGACCGAGAAGGCACCTCTCGAGGTGTGGTCCAAGGGTTCTCCACATCAGAGCTGCCTAGGGGATTTATTAGAAATCCAGACTTCTGGGCTTCATCCGAGACTTGACTTCTGAGAATCTGAATTTTAAACAAGTACCACACACACTATGGTTTGAGGCTTAGCACCCGGAGAAATGACGGATTAACAAGGGAGCATAAACATGAGGGGAGTATTCAAAGGAAACTACATTATGTGGCCCAATGCTGGGAGACACAGGGTCCTCCAAAGTTGGAAGTAAGAGAAGTAACGAATCAGGCCACCCTCCTTTTTTTAAGTAAACTCTGCACTCAACGTGGGGCTCGAACTCACATCCCCAAGATCAAGAGTTGCATGCTCTATCAACTAAGCCATCCAGGCACCCCGTGAGTCCCCCTTACACCCTAATAAGTATTATTTGTAGTATTATTATATCATAGGGAGGCAGCAGTGTAGAATCTGAACTTCCTTGGGTTCAAATCCTGACTTCGCTGTTTACTCTCTGTGTGACTTCAGGCAAATTACCTTATCTCTCTGTATCTATTTTACCACGTGCAGAATGGGGATAATGACAGTTCCTACCTCCTAAGGTCACTGTGAAAAGTCAATGAATTAATGTATGTTAAGTGCTTAGACTGCTGTCTAACAGATATTGTAATACTTCTCTGAATTTTCCTATCAGCTGTAGTACCACCAACAGGACAACAGGGCCTCTCCACCCTGGGTAGCTGGCCAGCCTCCTCGGGCCCTCACTCCTTCCTTTGGCAATTATTCGGTGGCAATGGGGCAGCAGGGTAACTTACAACTTCCTTATGATGGTCTTCTCCTCCTTGTTACTTCTGGCATTGCTGGGCCTGGTGACAAGGGTATCTTTTTCTCTTCGTCCTCCTGAGCCTTCTCTTGGTGGAATCAGACCGCTGGGGAAAAGGGGCCAAAAAAATGGGTTGTTTTATGGCAGACCTTCTGTCTATGCAGCTCTGAAAGTGAAGGGTCTTAATAATTATTACATTAGTAATAACTGAAAGCTAGAGTCAGAGAGATTCTGTTTCCAATCATGAGACTCTTCCTCCCATGTTTCCAAAGCTGATCCCTCTTCTTTCTTTCTCTTGTCCAACTGCATTGGCTAGTACTTCAACCTTCTCCAGTCTCTAGGAATATGACCACATATCAATTCTGTAACTGAAGCCTTGATTTTCTAATCAATAAAGTGAGAATAATAAGAGTAACTGCCACCTAGGATTGAGTGATTAAGTGAGATATTACACAGCACCTGACAGTCACTCAACAAATATTTATTAAGCCACATCCTGTGCCAAAGCACTGTAGCAGTGAACAAAACAGACAAAATTATCTCCTGTCATGCAATTCATGTTCTTCCACTGGGGAAGGAAGGAGTCAATAAATAAATAAAGTAAAAAATATATAGTAAGTCAAATGGTAACAAGAGCTAAATTGATATTGACTGATAAGATATTGAGGTCGGTTGACTCAAAGAGGACCAGAGTATTTCCCTGGACCTGATGTACAGAAGCTGGAAGAAAGCTCTTCTCTCTCACTTGGTCAACTGGGGTCGCCAGCAGCCATGTTTCCTAAGATTCCTAGCAGGTGTGTCTCCAACACAAGATAATGAGGCCAACAAACAAAGAGAAGCAAGGAGGAGAGAAAGAGGCACCAAGTCCCTGGCTCCAACCCTGAGGCCTTAACTGCAGTTTTTTCTTTATTTCTGAAGGCAATCCCAAGATCGTTTCCAACTCTGTGGGTCAGTAAATTCTCTTTTGTACTTAAGCTAGTTTGAATTGGATTTCTGTCACTTGCAACAAAAAGAAACCTGACCACAATGCAATATTTCAAAAAATTTTTAGTTTTAATTTTTTTTAAGTTTATTTGTTTATTTTGAGAGAGAGAAAGGAGGGAGGGGGGAAGAGAGAGAGAGAGAGAGAGAGAGAGAGAATCCCAAGCAGGTTCCTCGCTGTCGGCACGGAGCCAGACACACGGCTCACTCTCATGAACTGTGAGATTATGACTTGTGCCAAAGTCAAGAGTAAGAGGCTTAACTGACTGAGCCACCCAGACACCTCCCAAATTTTTAACTTTTTTTATGTTAGAGAGAGAGAGGGCACGTGTGTACATGCAAGCAGGGGAGGGGCAGAGGGAGGGAGACAGAATCTCAAGCAGACTCCAGCCAAATGCAGGGCTTGATCCCACAACCCTGGGATCATGACCTGAGCTAAAATCAAGAGACAGACACTCAACTGACTGAGCCACCCAGGCACCCCACAATGCAATATTTCAATGGCATAGCTCGTATCCACCTAGGTATTTTGCTGTGGCACCTGCTGGCAAATTTAAGCGCGTGGTGTTTCCTCCTCCCTACAGATTGAATTGTGTCCCCCAGAATTCATATGGAAGCCCTAAGCCCCAGTGTAATGGTATTTGGAGATGAGGCCTTTGGGAGACAACCAGGTTTAGATGAGGTCATGGAGGGGGGACATGGTTGGATCAGAGCCCTTGTAAGAGGAGACATCTGAGGGCTTGCTCTCTCTGCCATGTGCAAGAAGTCAGGAAGAGTCAGAACTGACCATACTGGCACCCTGATCTTGACTTCTACCCACCAGAATTATGAGAAGAATATTCCTACTGTTTAAACCTCCCGGCCTATGGTATTTTGTTATGGCGACCCAGCTGACTAAGACACCTCTTGAGGTATGAATGTCAGAGCAGGATTCATCCTTCTCTGTCCTTTGCAAAGAGTGAGCTCTTATTACTTGACATTATTATTTATATATTTACTTTAGTATTAATATTAATACATTATTGATTTATTATTAATAAAATCCTCCCTTCCATCATCTCTTGTTGCATAACACCCTAAAACACAGTGATTGGAAACAAGGAAGATTTATGATTTCTTACGATGACTCCATTTTTATGGTTGGCTTGATGGGTCATCCAGACACAGCTGGGGCACCTCACTTCTCCTTTGTGTGACCTCTCCGTGGGACTACCTTGAGCTTCCTCACAGAACTATGGTCTCAAGCATTCCACAAGGATAAAAATGGAAGCTGCGAGGTCTCCCGGCACCCTCACCGCAGAAGCCACACAGCATCACTTCCACTACATTCCATTGGTCAAGGCAAGTCACTGGGCTGCCCAGACTGAAGGAAAGGGGAAACAGACTCTACCTCTAGAGGCTGGAAAAGTCTCATTGCCAAAGGCATGCAGGATGGGAAAAATCGTGGCCATCTTTGGAAGCCTCCCACCACTGCCTCAATTCAAAACTATCATTAGGGGCGCCTGGCTGGCTCAGTGGGTCAAGCGCCCGACTCTCGACCTCAGCTCAGGTCTTGATCTCACGGTCATGAGTTCGAGCCCCGCATTGGGCTCCGCATTGGGTGTGAAGCCTAGTTAAAAACAAAACGAAACAAACAAACAAAACCACTAGAGCCTGGACCTCCAAACTGATGCGGTTGCTAGGAGAACACCTCAGCTGGCATGCTAGTTTCTCCAGAATGTAGGACCCACGTGAGTAAGCAGAGTCCTGCTGTCTACTGGCCTGTACCAGACGGGACGTGCACAGCTACCGTTCTCTGGGAATTCGGAACTGGAAATAAGGTGTGTCTCTTTATTCGCTAACAAGCTGCTCCAGCACCAGCTGTTCAGCCATTCCCACATCTCACTACCTGTGTCTGAAGGACTTCTAAAATGAGATGAAGACAGGTCTTTCCATTAACACGGTTCCAACCTCAGCAGAAGGAAGAAAATTAAGTTCCTGTTGCCAGAACTCGGGCCTTCTGGATGTGGCTCGCTACAACTTTTTTTTTTTTTTTTTTTTTTACTGTATCGCTGACCTCTTAATGATTCTACCTTAAGCAAATTTAAACGTAATGTCATGGGGCGGGGGGTAAAGAAAAAGAGTGGTATCACTTGGACTTTGCTTTGTTTTGAATCAGCCTATGTTCTTACTTGTAAACGTGGCCAAGAATTAAAAGGACGGGCTCTGATAATCACACTGTCTGAGGTCATGTCTTACTGTGGCCACCACGAGCCGTGGGACTTCGGCAGGTATTGACCTCCTGGACCTTAGAACACCTTGCGGGTAACATTACCGTAACTCACCTTGCTGTGAGCACTAATGGACCTGATGCTTCAAATACGCCTAGCAGAGTCCTGGCACGTATAATATTTATACATTGATAAATATTAGCTGGTGCTGAGTTTTTCATTCTCTTTGTCTTTCCCTCTTCTGCCTTTAAGAGAACCTGCGTTGTTTAACTCAACGGTTTCTCAGAGTTATTCGACCACAGAGCCCCCTTTTCTAGAAGTGACAGCATGAAAGAAAATATTTTGGGAAACAGGATGCAGATGGATATAGCAAAGTCCAAACCCGGCATGTTAACAGCTTCTTTTTGCCTCTCTTGCTTGTCCTACAATCTTTTCCCTACATGTGTTATTGTGATCTTTTTTTTTTTTTTTAGATTTTATTTTTAAGTAATCTCCATATCCAACATGGGACCTGAACTCACAACCTGAGATCAAGAGTCACACGTTCTACCCACTGAGCCAGCCAGGTGCCCCTATTGTGATCTTTCATAACTTCTAATTTTTATATAATTTCAAACTTACAGAAAAATTGTAAAATTAGTATGAAGATTTCCTATATGCCCTTTATCCAAATCCCCCAATTGTTCATCTATGTCTCTGTCTACCTACCTGCCTGTCCATCCATCCATCCCCATCCACCCACCCACCCATCTACCCATCCATCCACGTATCTGTCTTCTTTCTGAACCACTTGAGAGGAAGCTGGAGACACCTTACCCCCTTATTCCTAAATACTTCGGTGTGTATTTCTGAGGAACGAGGACATTTCTGACATAAACAAGTAGTTCAGCTATCAAGTTACCACATTGATATTTTATTCTACACTTTTTAAAAAATGTAAGCTCTATACGCAACATGGGGTTTGAACTCATGGCCTCGAGATCAAGACTTGCATGCTTTACCGACTGAGCCAGCCAGGTGTCCCTCGTGTTGATCTTTTAAAACAGTAAACTGGATCTTGTCATGTCCTTGATTAAAACTTTCCAATGACTTCTCGTTACACTTAACAATAAAATTAGAGCTCCTTCCTGTGGCCCACAGGTGTGGCACACCTCCACCTACGATACAAGTTCCACCACGGTGGATCTCTTATTGGTCAAGCTGGTTCCCACATCAGGGTCTTAGCACTTCTGCTCCACTTTTGCCCTACCAGTCCTTACATGGTTGGCTACTTCTTGTCATTGACCTCAGAGGGGTCTGAGCTGACCATGCCATGTAAAACAGGATCCCTCCATTCCCTAGCACTTTGCTTTGCTGTCATATGTCACCTTGTTTGCTTGGGTTTTTTTTTTTTCATGTTTACTCATTTTTGAGAGACAGAATCTGAGTGGGGGAGGGGTAGAGAGGGAGGGAGACACAGAATCCGAAGCAGGCTCCAGGCTCCGAGCTGTCAGCACAGAGCCCGACGCGGGGCTTGAACTCACAAACTGAAGATCGTGACCTGAACCGAAGTCGGATGCGTAACTTACTGAGCCACCCAGGCGCCCCTCCCCTTGTTTTGAAAGATGTTTTGTTTTGTTTTGTTCATTTATTGATTTTGAGAGAGAGCGAGGAAGCAGGAGAGGGGCAGAGAGAGAATCCTAAGCAGCCTCTGCGCTGTGAGCAGAGTGGGGCTCTAGCTCACTAACTGTGAGATCATGACCTGAGCCGAAATCAAGAGTCAGATGCTTAACCGACTGAGCCACCCAGGCGCCCCATGTCACCTTGTTTTACATTTTTTAGACCACTTGTCGCCATTATCCTGTGTGTTCGTTTCAGATTCCCTTGTTGATTGCTTGTCTTCCCCTAGACTAGCATGGACTTTCTCTGTTTTGTTCACTGCTATTTCCCAGGAATACTAGGTCTTTGAGAAACTGGCTGAGTGAACACAAGAACGAATACATAGCACATCACGGAATTCCAGACGGGGTCTGATCCTTCAGTGCAGGGGTCCCCACGGCATCAGAGCCCCACCTCTTATAGCACTGCAGCTCTTCCTGCACCAGCAGCAGCTGGGACTTGAGTTTGTTGCGCTCCTGGAGCACATCCCTTAGCTCCTGTAGAGTGAAGCGTGGCCGGTTGGGATCTGTCAGGTCAACCACCATTTTGTCTGGTCCCAGGTTTACCTGTAAGAAAAGATATCGGGTTGCTTATACAGTTTCCCTCATGCACTTGGACTGTTGGGGTCCCTGGGTGGCTCAGTCGGTTAAGCGTCCGACTTCAGCTCAGGCCATGATCTCGTGGTCCGTGGGTTCGAGCCCCACGTCGGGCTCTGTGCTGACAGGAGCCAGCTTCAGATTCTGTCTCCCTCTCTCTCTGCTCCGCCCCTGCTCGCACTCTCTCTCTCTCTCTCTCAAAAAAAAATAAACATTAAAAACATTTTCTTAAAAAAAAGTAAAAAGATGGACTGTCCACCCCAGAAAGGAAAATTCTGTTTTGTTACTCCCAGGCATCCTATCGGATGAGACGCTGCCTGTTGGAAGTGTTTGGTTGATGGTAAAGAAGCAAAAGTTCTAAGTACCATTCTCCAAGTAAACAACCAAGGCTCCTTGGAGAATGGCTGATTTCAGGGTTGGAACAGGAAAACTATAAGATGAGCCTGGAACGTTTCCTTGTGGAAGGGAACAAAATGTCAAAATGACAGTTTGAAGGAGTTCCCCTTGGCCAGACTGAGAACAATTTGAGTATCAAAACGAGTAATAACAGGAATGGACAGTAACAGTTCACATAAAAAGAGAATTCAGGAGTTCATACTTAAAATTTAAATCAATTAACTAATTAATGGGGATGTGATGGCTAATTTTATGTGTCTAATTTTACTTGTCTGGGCTAAGGGATGCCCAGAAAGCTGGTTAAACATTTCTGGGTGTGTCTGTGAAGGTGTTTCTGGAAGATATTAGCATTTGGTTTGATGAGCTGAGTAAAGCAGCTGGGGGGGCGGGGCGGGCATCATCCAATCCACTGAGGGCCTGAGGGCCCACATGGAAGGAAAGGGGGAAAGAGGGTGAATTTGAGCTCCGTCAGTTGATACAGGACATCTCTTCTTCTCTTGTCCTCAGACATTGACACTCCTGGTTCTTGGGGTTTGGGATCCAGACCAGGATTTCCACCATCAGCCCCCCACCCCCAGTTCACAGGACTCACTGGTTCTCCAGCTTGCAACTTGCAGATTTTAAGTAAGATTTCTCAGCCTCCATAACCGCATGAGCCAATTCCTCAAATAACTATCCTCTTTATATTGAGAGCTATTTCTCCTATTGGCTCTGTGTCTCTGGAGAGATCTGATGAGTACAGGAGAGGAGGAGGGGAATTTGTACCTTACAGCAGAAGGCCAAGTAATAAGTGCAGAAGATGACAGAGTTTAAAAAAAAAATATCCATTTGCAACCAACTTAGTAATAATTGATTCAGGCAAGACTAAGGAATGGATCTAAAACTTTAGGGTGAAAATCTGTTGGGGAATAGAATATTTTGCAGTTTCAAAGCATCTTCCTACAACAACTTACGAATTACAAAGGGAATAAAGGCACCTTTACAGTGCAGAAATCTCGCAGACACCACGTTAACCAAGTGATGCAAGGTAACATCACCAATAATCACAAACTGAAGCAGGTGCCTCCTGATACATCGCACTGAGAAGGACACAGCATCTCTTCAGTGGTATTCCTGCTAAACTGCGTATCTTGAATCTAACGATGACGATGGCACATCAAAACAAACCTAAATTGAAGGACGTTCTACAAACAAACTGATATATAGTCTTCAAAGATGTCAAGGTTGTAAAACACAAGGAAAAGCTGAGGAACTCTTCAAAATTAAAGAAATGTGTCAACTAAAGGTACTATGTAACCCTGGACTAGATTCTGCACCAGAAAGAAGATGCTGTAAAGGGCATTATCATGAATTTTGAATAGGGATAGTATATTAGATCTTAGTATTCTATGACCTTTTTCCCCTGAATTTAATCATTTACTGTCACGATGCAATAGTGCGTCTTGTGAGATTTTAGGGTAAAGGGTCCTAACCTTCTACTAATCCTGCAACTAACATAATGTCTGCTCAAATAGTTGAGAAAAACTGTGAGTGAATAAATAATATATATAAATATTACTTTTGTATATGCATATATACATATACATATATGTGTTTTGTGTGTGTATATACTTTGATGTATATTTTCTTCTTCTGTTGTTGTTGTTGTTGTTGTTGTTTTGTTTGAGAGAGAGTGTGAGCCTGAGAGAGAGTGTGAGCCAGGGAGAGGGGCAGAGCTGAAGAGAGAGAGAATCCTAAGTAGGCTCCACACTCAGCACAGAGCCTGAAGCGGGGCTCAATCCCACAACCCTGGGATCATGCCCTGAGCTGAAATCAAGAGCTGGACACTCAACCAACTGAGTCACCCAGGAGCCCCTATATCTACTTCTTTATCAAATAAGGTGATCTAGGGGCACCTGGGTGACTCAGTCGGTTAAGCATTGACTCTTGATTTTTGGCTCAGGTCATGATCTCATGGTTCGTAGTTCAAGCCCCATGTCAGGCTCTGTGGTGACAGACAGTGTGGAGAATGCTTGGGATTCTGTCCCTCGCTCTCTGTCCCTCCCCCACTTGCTCCTGAGATCTCTCTCAAAATAAATAAACTTAAAAAAAAAAATAAGGTGATCTAGAGGCAGGTCTAGTAAAATACTGAACAAAAACAAAGCTTTAAGATGGGAACTATATTGTTACAGGACTTGAAAATATCTGCGGTTTCCACTGGTGACTGCCACAGGTACTGCTATTATTACTGTGGTTTGTCGTCTATATTTGCAACTGAGGAAAATGACACATTTCAGGTGGAGGTTAATGAAAATGAAAATATAATTTTTTCCCATGCCAGGGCATGGACCTCTTGGGTTAGAATCACGATTCCCTTGGGCATCTAAGAACTTTGAGTTAAGAACCCTCAGGCTGAATAATTGATATTGTACAATGGAAGTTTTCAAAGCCATTAAAAGATGAAGAAGCTCTTCATCCTGATTTAACTCAACTTTCATGCTATGTTAAGTGAAAATACACAAAAGGCAGAGCTGGCTATATATTATAATACCATTTGTATAAAAAAGAAAAAAAATATTTTCATATCTGCTTTTGTTTGCATAAAGTACCTCTGGAAGGACACACAAGAAACTGATCATTTTAATTTTTTCCAGGGAGGGTAAGTGGTTGGCTGGGGGTGGAGAGAATTGGGGAGGAAAAGTTTTCAAGGCGAACACTTTTGTTACCTTTTGAACTTTGAACTTCCATTTATTTTATTTATTTATTTATTTTGAGAAAGAGAGAGAGAACAGGGGAGGGGCAGAGAGAGAGGGAGAGAGAACTCTAAGCAGGTTCCGTGCTGTCAGCACATGACAGCATGTAGCCTGAAGCGGGGTTTGAGCCCCTGAACTGTGAGATCATGACCTGAGCCAAAACCAAGAGCTGGACGCTTAACTGACTGAGCCGCCCAGGCACCCCTAAACTTAAAGTTTTAAAAGGGAAAGGAAAAAACTACCTCGCACCCATTAGGGTGGCTATTGTAAACAAACAAAACAGAAAAGAACAAGTATTGAAAGGAGATGGAATTCTTGTGTACTGCTGTTGGGAATGTAAAATGGTACAGTCACTATGGAAAACCATATGGCAGATCCTTAAAAAATTAAAAACAGAATTATCCCATGATCCAGCAATTACACTTCTTTTTAAAAAAATTTTCAGGGGCGCCTGGGTGGCGCAGTCGGTTGAGCGTCCGACTTCAGCCAGGTCACGATCTCGCGGTCCGTGAGTTCGAGCCCCGCGTGGGGCTCTGGGCTGATGGCTCAGAGCCTGGAGCCTGTTTCCGATTCTGTGTCTCCCTCTCTCTCTGCCCCTCCCCTGTTCATGCTCTGTCTCTCTCTGTCCCAAAAATAAATAAACGTTGAAAAAAAAAATTAAACAAAAATTTTTTTTTAATGTTTATTTATTTTTGAGAGAGACAGAGACAGAGAGACAGAGTGTGAGTGGGGAAAGGCAGAGAGAGAAGGAGGCACAGAATCTGAAGCAGGCTCCAGGCTCCAAGCTGTCAGCGCAGAACCCAACGTGGGGCTCGAACTCATAAACTGTGAGATCATGACCTGAGCCTAAGTCAGACACAACAGAATGAGCCACCCAGGTACCCATATACTTTTTTTTTTTAATGTTTATATATTTGCTTTTGAGAGACAGAGGGAACGAGAGAGCAAGAGACCTCAAGCACAGGAGCGGGGGAGGGGCAGAGAGAGAGGGAGGCAGAATCCGAAGCAGGCTCCAGGCTCTGAGCCGTCTGCACAGAGCCTGACGCGGGGCTCAAACTCATGAACCGTGAGATCATGACCTGAGCCAAAGTCGGACGCTCAACCGACTGAGCTGGGTCCCCCCAGCAATTCCACTTCTAATTATATACCCAAAGCAGTGAAAGCAGGGGCTTGAAGAGATATTTATACATCCATGTTCATAGCAGCATTATTCACCCTAGCCAAAAAGTAGAAGCAAACCAGGCATCCACCAACAGATGCACGGACAAACAAAATATGGTATCTCCACACAACAGACTATTACTCAGCTGTTAAAAGGTGGGGAGTTCTGACACCTGCTATACCATGGATGACCCTTGAAGACACTGTGCTCAGTGAAATAAGCCAGTGACAAAAGGAAACACATATTATTCTCTTATATGTAGTAGCTGGAATAGGCAAATTCACAGAGATAGAAAATAGACACGGGGAGGGGGGAATAAGGAGCTGGTGTTTCACAGAGACAGAGTTTGTTTTGTGAGATGAAAAGAATTCTGCAAGGACAGTGGTGATGGTTACACAACAGCGTGAATATACTTCAATGCCACTTCACTGTGCACTTAGAAATGGTTAGGATGGCAAATTTCATGTGTACTTTACCACAGTTAAAAGAAAAAGAGGAAGAAGATGTATTTTTATGAACTGCCTAGTGGCGCTAAACATTCATTCTCTCTGCCCCTTTCCCCACTTCTGGGCTTAGGGTTTAAGGTTTGGGAGGAACATGCCATCTCATCTGCTGCCTGATAAAGCTTGTCCGCTGTGCCCACTACAGAAAATCACCCGGCCCCTGGGCAGAGCACACTGTACATGGTCCGTGTGGGGCTCCCTCCATATCCTCGTTCCTGGAATCGGAGGTGACGGGAATGAGCTCAGAATGTGAGCTGAGCCATCCTGAGCAAGACGTTTAACTTCTCTCGAGTCTTCAAAGCCAGGCTATGAATGGTACTCATGATACTCAGCCACCTTATATGACGGACACTAAAGCAGAAATGTATCCACAAACACTGTTGTCACTCTGACACGTGAGTAGGTGAAATAAAAGTTTGCCAGAGAAGTGACCAGAAACTTTCACTCTTTTTTCCCCCCGCGAATGTCAGCGCCCTGTTCCTGTTGTCCTTTCCCGGCACACTTCTTGGTTTGTGATTCGGGAGGTGTGGGTGTCTTAGCTCTCCCACTCGATGTGAGCTCTGGGAGGGAAGGCTCCTGTCTAATTTACCTCTGCAGCCCCAGGATCCAGCTCTATGAAGTTGCTCATCAAATGTCATTCCAGCAAATGAGGTCAAATGTCTGCATTTAGTGTGCAGAGGTTGAGACTAGCATCTCTGAGCTCAAACCCTGCCTTCATCTCTTACTCCGAGAAAGTCACCTGGCAAATCACTTAACTATTCTATGCCTCCATTTCTATAAAATGGATATGCTGATAGTAAGAGGATTAAGTGAGATGTCCACTTAGAACAGTTTTGTTTTTTTTCAATTGTGGCTGGAGACCACTAGTAATTCATGGTCTTAATTCAATCAATTGCAACAAGAATTTTAAAACTCATAAAAATAGGGGCACCTGGGTGGCTCAGTTGGTTGAGCGACCAACTCTTGATTTGGGCTCAGGTCATAATCTCAGGGTCATGGGAGCAAGCCCTTCATCAGGCTCCAATACTGAGCATGGAGCCTGCTGAAGATTCTCTCTCTTTCATGGGGCACCAGCGTGGCTCAGTCTGTTAAGGGTCCAACCTACCCTTGACTTCGGCTCAGGTCGTGATCTCGTGGTTATTGAGTTTGAGCCCTGTGCTGGGTTCTGTGCTGACAGTGCAGAGCCTATTTGCGATTCTCTCTCTCTCCCTCTCTCTCTCTCTCCCTCCCCTGCTCTCTCTCTCCCTCAAAATAAATAAATAAACATTTTTTAAAAAAAGATTCTTTCTATCTCTGCCCCCTCCCCTGCTCATGCTCTCTCTCACTGTAAAATAAAAAAATACTCCGGGGCACCTGGGTAGCTCAGTCGGTCAAGCGTCTGACTTTGGCTCAGGTCACGATCTCATGCTTTGTGAGTTCGAGCCCCTGATTGGGCTCTGTGCTGACAGCTCAGAGCCTGGAGCCTGCTTCAGATTCTGTGTCTTCCTCTCTCTCTGTCCCTTCCCCGCTCTTGCTCTTTCTCTCTCTCAAAAATAAATAAGGATTAAAGAAAAAAATTTTTAAATAATAGTTTAAAAAACTCATAAAAATAGAACAGGCAAGTGTGATTGTGCATCATGTTTAATAAGGGTGAGTTAGGGTAAATTGTTTCTTGAAACTTCTGTTTCATCAATATTGGATAGTGATATAATAGGTAATTCTGTAAAATAGAGGTATAACACACATGCACTAATCTTGAGTTTATAGCTGGATGATTTTTTTTAAAAACTTATTTATTTTAAGTAATCTCTACCCCCAAGTGGGGCTTGAACTCATGACCTCTGAGAACAAGAGTCACACGCTCCTCTGACAGCTAGCCAGGTGCCCCTAGCTCGATAATTATTAACATAGGTATACACCCATATGACCACACCCAGATGAGCTCCCCATGAACCTTCCCCCTGCTCTCCCCTCCCTGGGGTTACCACCAATCTGTCTTCTATAAAAACAGGTTATTTTGCCTGTGCTGCAGTTTCACGTAAATACACAGTAGATTCTCTTTTGTGCCGGTCTCCTGTCTCCCTGTGTAACACCACTGAGAGTCATGCCCACAGCTGCACTTTTCCCCTGCTGTGTAGTATTCCACAGTGACTATGCCACAATTTAAAAATCCATTCTTCTGTAGCATTTGCTCCAGCTCAGCACACTTCTGAAGAAACGTGCTCTGAACATTCTTGTAGGTGTCTTTTGGTGGCCTCGGCACTGATTTCTCTCCCTTAGAATTTATTTCTTACTAGAGGTCGAGATTCTCAAAATGTGATGGAACCTGTTAGAAATGCAGATTTCCAGGCCCCCTCTGGAATCTAAAACTCTGGGGCTAGGGCCCAGTGATGTGTGTTTTCATGAACACCCCAGACGATTCCGCGGCACGCTAAAGCAGGAGAGCCACCGCTCTCGGTCACGTCAAAAATGCTGGGAGGCCCTGATGCAGAACAAACTCGGCACAGGGCCCAGCACCTAGTAAGTGCTCAATAAATGTAGCTATCACAATGCTTCTAATCTGAGGATTGGACAGGCGCTGTGGTTGTTTTCAGGGGCTCGGGGACCCTGGGTACTCTCCTCCCACGCCCTGCAGCCCGCACTCACCTCCCTGCCGGCCGCTGAGCCCTCTGTCCGCAGTCCCTCCACCTCCTTCTTGAGGCTGTCCCTCTCCATTCTCAGCTCCTCCACGGTCAGGTTGCCCTCATTCACCAGCGTCTCCAGCATCTCCAGAACGCGGACGATCTTGAACTGCAGCTGTGTCACCCGGGGGTCGCTGCCCAGGGCCATCAGCTCGCGGCCCATCACATAGGAGATATCATACACGTCCTCGGCGGTCAACTGGAAGGGGCTCTTGCCCAAAGCCCCCTCGGGCCCAGCCTCGTCTCCTTCTTCCTCCTCTTCTTCCCCCTGCTCCTCTTCCTCCTCTCGCAAAGGGGGCTCCTCCATGGTCGCCCAGAACCCTGCAGCCACGAGAACTGCTTTCTCACAATCTCCAAAAGTCTAACTTCCTCCCGGCGCAGAAAACTTTCCGCAGGCTGAGACCCTGCCTGCCCGGGGACGGAGGGTGGCCCAGGAGCGGCCAATCAGCGCGGCCGAGGGGTGGGCCCGGGACAGAGAGGCCGAGCGCTACGGCTCCCGGGCCCGGACGCCTGGTGCACCGGCCCCGCTGAGAACCGTGCAGGAGGGCGGCCTCCAGGATGTGGTTTGGGGCACGAAAAGACAACAGAAAGGGAGGGCAGCCGAGAAGAGGAACGCAGAGGTTAAGGGTGACCGCGATTTCTCCTGGCTGGGAGGGGTTGCAAACCGGGGAGGGGGAGGGGCCTCCGCCTGAGCCCCGCCCCCGGTGACGGCCGCCACCGCCGCCGGGTTTCTATGGAGACGCAGCGGAGTTTCCACAGCGAGTCTGGAAAAGCAAGGTGAAAAGCCCACAACTTTTTCTTCTGTGCTCACGCTTTCCAGCCATAGAATTTGCATTGTACGTGGAGGAATATCCGGGTCTCTGTGGGGTTGGGGGATGGGGGGTGGGGGATACTTTGGGAAGCCCACGGCAAAACAGAGGACTGCTGTTGGTGGCTGCGCGCGGGAGTCGGGAGGCCCGGGTCGCGCACAACTCCCGGGTCGGTTGTCACCAGGACCTGTGTGTGGCATCTGACTCTCAATAAAATGGAGAATCCCTGCGCTGTGCACTTGGCCGATTCCTGGGCTCCTCCCCTTAGGCAGCGTTGCAGGCTTGGCAGATTACTTAACCCTCAGCTTCCTGCTCGGGGAGTAAGAGCACTTACGTGGTGAGGTTGCTGCAGGAACATACGAGGTGAGATCATGAGATACTGCATGTGACAAAAGTACTTCGGAAGTACGCAGAAAGTGTTCTCCAACAAACCCCAGTTGTGTGAGAGACACGTGGCACGTGGGCTGGGGTGTTAGGAGTAATAAACAAGACAAAAATCACTGCTTTGAAAATTAGAAAGCATTCTACAGTTAGGGTATTAGTAAGAATATTAGCAGTGTGGATTACAAAACGAGTTCTTTTAGGTTTGATTAGGAATTTGTAATAGTCATAGGCAGAAAACTCTGCAATGGTGCTGGTCTTTCCCGGGAATATATTGCTACCTTTCTTTGGGGGTAGATGTACCTGATTTTCTCCACACTGAGGTTCTACCATCACAATGGTGAGTGGCCACGGATAAAACAAGCAAAGAGCAAAGCAGGCAAACAGAAAAGACACTATTTTCAGGGTACAGTGTTCTAAAGATTGGAGCCAGGCCCCTGGGCAAGGACTCAGTAATCCATAAATCACAGACGTGACAACGCCCAGTGATTAAATAAGGAGATAAAACGTTAGACTTGCCATAAATAAAATATGGTATATCCAAACAACGGAATATTACTCCACCATAAAAAGGAATGAAGGATTAGAACAGAGTGCCCAGAAATAAACCCTAGCAAATATGGTCCAATAATTTTCAACAAGGGTGCTAAGACCATTCTTGGGCGGGGGGTGGGGTGGGGGCGGAGGACAGTCTTTTCAACAAATGTTGTTGGAAAAATTGGATACCTACATGCAAAAGTATAAAGGTGGACCCTTGCCTTACACCATATATAAAAATTAACTCAAAATAGATACAAAAGACAAAGCTATAAACCTCTTAGAAGAAGACATAGGGGAAAAGCTTTATGTCACTGGATTTAGCAACGATTTCTTCAAAAGCACAGGCAATGAAAGAATAAATACATAAACAGGACTACATCAACACTTAAAACTTGTGCATTCAGGGTGCCTGGGTGGTTCAGTAGGTTGAACATCTGACCTCAGGTCAGGTCACGATCTCAGGGTTCGTGGGTTCGAGCCCCGCATCGTGCCCAATTCTGATCCTCTGTCTCCCCCTCTCTCTCTGCCCCTCCCCTGCTCACACTCTGTCTTTGAAAGTTAAAAGAAAAAAAAACAGGGGCACCTGGGTGGCTCAGTCAGTTAAGCTTCCAACTTCGGCTCCGGTCACGATCTCACGGTCCATGAGTTTGAGCCCCACGACAGGCTAATAGTTCAGAGCCTGTAGCTGCTTCAGATTCTGTGTCTCCCTCTCTCTTCCCCCCTCCCCTGCTCGCTCTCTCTTCCTCTCTCTCAAAAATAAAAACCAAATAAATAAAAAAAAACATTAAAAAAACATCTTGTGCATCCAAAAATATATAAAAATAAGAAAATAAAACTTGTGAAACTTGTGTCCAAGACCACAATTAACAGTGTAAAAGCAGCCTACAGAATGCGTGAATATATCTGCAAGTCAAATCCGATAAGGGGTTATTAGGGGTTATTATCCAGATTATACAAAGAACTCCTACTGTGCAATAATAAAAAAACCTAGGGGCACTTGGGTGGCTCAGTCGGTTAAATGTCGCTGTCTTGATTTAGGCTCAGGTCATGGAGCCTACTTTTTTTTAGTTTATTTATTTATTTTGAGAGAGAGAGAGAGAGAGAGAGAGAGAGAGAGAGAGCGAGCACATGAGTGTGAGTGGGGGAAGGGCAGAGAGAAAGGAAAGAGAGAATCCCAGGTAGGCTCCATGCTGTCAGCGTAGAGCCCAATGAGGGACTGGATCTCACAAACCGAACTGTGAGATCATGACCTGAGTTGAAACCAAGAGTTGGACACTTAACCGACTGAGCCACCCAGGCATCCCTGGAGCCTACTTAAAAACAAACAAAAAACAAAAAAAATCTAGATAAAACATGGGTAAAGTAAAAATAGATGTAAAATATTCAGCATGATATTAGCAAACAGAATTCAGCACTACATAAAAATTATTATACACCATGATTAAGCAGGGTTTATTCCACGGATGCAAGGCTGGTTCAGAAAAGATAATCTATGTCATCCACCATAGTAACAGGCTAAAGATTACACACACACACACACACACACACACACACACACACACACAACTATTAGAGCTAATAAACAGCTCAAGGTTCCAAGATACAAGATCCATATACAAAAACCAATTGCATTTCTATATACTTGCAAGGAATAATCTGAAAATAAAATTTAGAAAACAATTCCACTTAACAGTGGCATCAAAAAGAATAAAATATTTAAAAAAATTTTTTTTCAACGTTTATTTATTTTTGGGACAGAGAGAGACAGAGCATGAACGGGGGAGGGGCAGAGAGAGAGGGAGACACAGAATCGGAAACAGGCTCCAGGCTCTGAGCCATCAGCCCAGAGCCCGACGCGGGGCTCGAACTCACGGACCGCGAGATCGTGACCTGGTTGAAGTCGGACGCTTAACCGACTGCGCCACCCAGGCGCCCCAAGAATAAAATATTTAAAAATAAATTTAACAAATGAAGAAGACGACCTGCACACTGAAAACTACAAAATCTCATTGAGGAATTAAGATGTAAATAAATGAAAGACATCACGTGTTATAAATTATAACAAGATGGTTAAGATGGCAATATTCTCCATCTTACATTTCCAACTGATCTCCAGAATCAGCATAATCCCTATCGAAATTTGTGCGAAAACAGTTAACATAGCAGGCCCGGGAATGCTCTCATTGGAAAATCCTGCTTTCAAGCTTGGCCTTAGCTAGGACCTGGGAACTTGTGTTTGGGGAGGGTTCCCACCACCCCATCTGAAAAGAGTAGCTCAGTGTTCCTTAATTGTTCATGCAAACAGCATAGTTCACTGGCTTCCTCCTGGGAGTCTGGAATTTTGGTATGCGCTAGGCAGAAGGTACCTGCATGACGAGCCCCCTTAAGAACTTCTGGCACAGTCTCTAAATGAGCTTCTCTCACAGACAACATTTCACATATGTCATAACTCATTACTGGGAAGTTACACCAAGTCAAGCCAGTCACAAAAGACCTCCTATTGTATGATTCCGTTTGTGTGAAATGTCAAGAGGCAAATCCAGAGAGACAGAGCACCTACTATGTGCAAAGTCTATAGTGTCGTGGTCAACTGGGCTCTGGAGTTGAGCAGTATGACTTGAACCTCACAATTGCCACTTGCTGGTACGTAAGTTTGATCAAGTTCCCCAATCTCTCCAAATCCACATGTCTTCACTGGAAACTGGAAAAAATAAAAGTATTCCCCAAGACTGGCATGAAGGTTTGATGACATAAGGCATGAGAAGTGCCTAGTCCAGGGTCTAGCACATCATAAGCATCAATGGATGTTGGCTATTATTGGCTATTATTATAAAGCGTTAATGATCTCAACTCTTAGATCCCTCATAGAATTCGACAGTCTCAATCCTTCTCTCTCCACTGGGAAATTATGAAAACAGTTATGAGTTACAACAGCGGTTCTTAAAGTGTTCTCCCCAGACCACCAGCAATGGGGTGCATGGAAACTTCTCAGCAATGCAAATTCTTGACCACTGAATCAGAAACTTGGGGAATAGGCCCTAGCAATCTGTGTTTCCACAGCCCTCTAGATAATTCTAATGCATGCTCAAGTTTGAAAAACAATAAATGATAGCACAGTGTTCAAAAGGGTGGGTTCTAGACCAGACCACAAGTATTCAGATATTGAACACTTGAATCTGCCACTGGCAAGCTGTGTGATGTTAGGTAAGTAAATCATGCCTCTACTCTGGGGCTTAGTTTTCCCATCTGTAATATGGGGATAAGGATAAAATCTAGTTTGTGGGGCTCCTGGGTGGCTCTGTCTGGGTGGCAGCCTGGAGCCTACTTTGGATTCTGTGTCTCCCTCTCTCTCTCTGTCCCTCCCATGCTCGTGCGTGCTCTCTCTCTCTCTCTCTTTCATAAATAAATAAATAAACAAACATTAAAAAAATCTAGTACATAAGACTGTTGTGAAGTGCTTTAGAACAGTGACTGGCACATAGTAAGTGCTCAGTAGATGTCAGCTATTATCATAAGCTAGTTACCACTCAAATATGGAACATAAGAAATTTCCCAAGTTCATATAATTATTAGGGAACGAGATATGGAAAGTTGGATTAGTAACACATGTAGAACATGTTTACAACAAAGTTTTTTAAAGTCACAGGGGTGCCTGGGTGGCTCAGTCGGTTAATCCTCTGACTCAACTTGGGCTCAGGTCATGAGCTCACAGTTTGTGAGTTTGAGCCCCACGTCAGGCTCTGTGCTGACAGCATGGAGCCTGCTTAGGAGTCTCTCTCTCTCTTTCTCTCTCTCTCTCTTTGCCTCTCCCCTGTTCTCTCTCTTTCTGTCTCTCAAATAAATAAACTTAAAAAAAGTCACAAGGATATATCATTATACAAAGTTTAAAAACATTTTTTTAAACATTTATTTATTTTTGAGACAGAGAGAGACAGAGCATGAACGGGGGAGGGTCAGAGAGAGAGGGAGACACAGAATCTGAAACAGGCTCCAGGCTCTGAGCTGTCAGCACAGAGCCCGACGCGGGGCTCGAACTCACGGACCTCAAGATCATGACCTTAGCGGAAGTCGGCCACTCAACCGACTGAGCCACCCAGGTGCCCCGTACAAAGTTTTAAAAAGAATTGAAGAAACACTCTTCCCCTGAGATTTAAGACAGTATATATAGGGGTGCCTGGGTGGCTCAGTTGGTTAAGCGTTCGACTGCAGCTTAGGTCATGATCTCACAGTTCATGAGTTCAAGCCCTGTGTAGGGCTCTGTGCTGACAGCTCAAAGCTTGGAGCCCTGACAGCTCAGAGTTTGGAGTCCGCTTTGGATTCTGTGTCTCCCCCTCTCTCTGTCTCTCCCTCTCCTTAAAAATAAATAAACATAAAAAAAAGTGTATATAGCTGCACTAGCCCCCCACTACCCCCACTCCACCCTCTGTGTTTGAGTAGAAACCAAAGTGCAAAAGGGATCCTAGAGTAAAGTCATGCCTTATGGTTAAACAAAGGAAAAAGTGACATGGAAAACAAAAGTTGTGGGTGGGTCACACTTAAAAAAACCAAAAATGTTTGCAGGCTAATGCCCACCAGCAGTTAAGTTCCATTAGCAAACATCTGGTGGTCCTATCTTGGTACGTTAAGTAGACTTAAGTCTTACGCTCCTGTGAATACCTATGGCACCATTTATTTCCTGGGTGGTACATCAGTATGGCTTTCTTCACGTTCTTTAAATTATTTCCAGGTCTTCTTACCCATAAATCATGCATGGAAACAGCAAAGATTTTGGAGACTTCCCAGTTTGGCTTAAATGCCTGCAATCCCGGGTCAGTGACTTCATCTCTAGGAGTTGAAGGGCTTTAGAAAAGAATCTGGTTGCAGGAAGGGCAGTGCCCAGGGCACTAGTTTTTAATCTGTTTGCACAAGAGCATACTTTTTTTTTTTTTTTAACTTAGGTGAAATGTTTATTTAGGGTGCCAAGTGGGTGGGGAAGCATTTAAGGAAATTTTGGCAGAAGGGAATCAAATTCTCCTCCCCACTCTCCAGCCCAGCTCTTGATCCACCCTGGAATGTAAAAATCTGTTCCTCAAATAGTCTTTGAGAGAAACGAATGATCCCGGCCCAGTGCTGGCAGATCTGCGTAAGATGCTATCCGTGTGCACAAATGTCAACTAGGGTGGTCCACGCTGCCCTCCAGGTCTTCTGCTGGCTATGTAGAATATTGTGTTATTAATTTCTAATCACCCTTGAACCTGTTGACCCTTGAACAACATGAGGGGTAGGGGCTCCGACCCCACGCGCAGTCAGAAATCCACGTATAACTTTTGATTCTCCCAAAACTTAACTACTAATAGCCTATTGTTGGCTGGAAGCCTTGCCAATAATGTAGTCAATCAACACATATTTTGTATGTTATGCGTATCATATACTGTATTCTCACAATAAAGTAAGCTAGAGAAAATAAAGGTTATTGAAGAACATAAGGAAATTATATTTATAGGATTGTACTTATCAGAACAACCCACATGGACCCGCATAGTTTTTTTTTTAAGATTTTCTTTTTAAGTAATCTCTACACACAATGTGGGGCTCGAACTCACAACCCCGAGACCAAGAGTCACACGCTCCACCGCTCCACTGACTGAACCAGCCAAGTTTAAAACTATGTTATTCAAGAGTCGGCTGTCGCTAGACATGGCAGTCACAGAGATGCCTTTCAGATGACCCTTCAAGAGGCCAAGAAGCACGTGAAAAGATAGTCAACATCGCTAATTGGAGAAATGTCAGTCAAGCCACAAGGGGAGAATATCTGGCCCAGCCATTAGGATGGCGATTCTTCAAACAAAAACAAAACCCAGAAACTAAGAAGCCTTGCAGAGGATGCGGACAATTGGAACCCTCGTGCTTTGCTGGTAGGAATGTAAAACGGTGCAGCTCATGTGAAAAACAGTATGGTGTTGCTCAAAAAATTAAAAATACTGGGGCGCCTGGGTGGCTTAGTCGGTTAAGCGTTCGGCTTTGGCTCAGGTCATGATCTCGCGGTTTGTGGGTTCGAGCCCCGCGTCGAGCTCTGTGCTGACAGCTCGGGGCCTGGAGCCTGCTTCGTATTCTGTGTCTCCCTCTCTCTCTGCCCCTCCCCTGCTCATACTCTGTTTCTCTCTGTCTCAAAAATAAATAAAACATTAAAAAAAAAAATACAATAGCCACATGATCCCACAATTCCACTTTCGGGCATAGAGCCGAAAGAAAGCAGGATCTGGAAGAGATCTTTGTATACCTATGTTCATAGCAGCATTATTTACTCTAGCCAAAAGGTGGAAGCAACCCAAATGTTCATCCACAGATGAATGGATAAGCAGAATGTAGCCTAGCCCTACGGCGGAATGAATTTCTGACAGTTGCTACAACATGCATGAATCTGAGAACGTGATGCTAAGCGAAAGAAGCCAATCATAAAAAGGCAAGTGCTCAGGGCGCCCGGGTGGCTCAGTCGGTTGAGCGTCTGACTTCGGCCCAGGTCATGATCTCACAGTTCGTGAGTTCGAGCCCCGCCTCGGGTTCTGTTCTGACAGCTCAGAGCCTGCTTCAGATTCTGTGTCTCCCTCTCTCTCTGCCTCCTCCCCACTCATGCTCTGTCTCTCTCTGTCTTAAAAATAAATAAAACGTTAAAAAAAAACAAGGCAAGCGTTCTACGGTTCTGCTTACACGAGGTGCCTGGAATAGTGAAATCCATAGAGGCAGAAAGCAGAACAGTGGTTACCAGGAGCAGGGGGCTGGGCTGGGGGAGTTTTTATTTAATGGAGACAGAGTTTTAATTTTGCAAGATAAAAAAAAAAGTTCTGGTGGTTGGTTGCACAACAATGTAAATACACTTAACACTATGGGGCTGTATGCTTAGAAATTAAATGGCAATCAGAATTTAAATGGTAAATTTTATGTTTCCTCTGACCACAATTAACAATTAAAAAAAAAAAAAAAAAGGAAAGCACTGGCCGGTCAGTGCGAGGGTTGTGGTTCGCTGACTGCCCCTAGCTTCAGCACCTTTGGATTCCGCACAGCATTCTTGCCAGGGCACACTTCCCAGGGGCTCTCAGCTGATGACTGAGCACAGCAGGGAGACGAGGACCACGCCATTTGCGTCCTCCACGGGACAGCTCTAAGGGGCAACCTGCTCTGGGTCCTCCCCTCCTCCGTGGTCAAGCGCACGCTGTAGTCTGAGGCTCTCAGTTCCTGTTTCTTTCCTTTCCTTTCTAACATGTCAAATCTGCATCCTGGTCTGAAGGCGAGTTTCTCTGCCCAGCGTTGCTTCCTCCTTCTCTGTGACTCACAGGTGTATCTCCACTAACCCCCTTTGCGCTCCTAAGTTGGTCTGACCCTTTGCTCACCAGAGGACCTAACTAACACAAGACACGTGTAAATATATGCTCACTGTGAAAAATTGTAAATGTTCCTTGAGTAGGTATAAGAGGTGAGAGATCCTCCCCCTGCAGTCCCGCCATTACCCCAGAAACAGCTAATGCTGGCAGCTTGATGTAACCTACCTACACCCGCACTCATCTAGTAGCCACCAGCACGCGAGTGCTTGAAATGTGGCTAGTCCTAACCAAATTATAAGTGCACACTGGAATTCAAAAATGAGAATATAAGCTGTCTCTCTAATGATACTTCTACTGATTACCTGTTAAAATGATGTTTAGAATGTGCTGGGTTGATTCTATTTAGAATAAATGATTAAAATTAGCTTCGCTGGTTTATTTTTACTTTTTTAATGTGGTTACTATAAAACTTAAGATGACACATGTGGCTGACATCCTCTTTTTATGGAACATCACTGCTCTAGATCAGTGTGGTCTGACAGAACTTTCTACAGTGATGGAAATGTTCTGTATCCACACTGTCGGATATGCGAGCCACTAGCTGTCACATCTATGGAGCACTTGAAATGCAGCTGATCTGACTGGGAAACCGAGTTTTTAAATTCTAAAAATTGGAATGAATTAAGTTGACCTTTATACAGCCAGCCGCAAAGGACCAGAGGCCACCATGCTGGCAGCCACGGTGCCTCCTGGATGTTCACGTATGTACACACTTCCACGCACATATTTACATTTGACCGAGGTATAAACATGTTATACCTTCTATGTTAAGGTGCACAGATCTCTGTTGTACACCTTGATGGATTTTCATAAACGTGTAACTCTATAACCACCATCAAGATAAAGATATAAGACATTCCCAGCACTCCAGGAGACTCCCTCATGCCCTATCCCAATCAGTAATAACTTCCCCCATAAGAAAGCTCTATTTTGACCCTTATCATTGTCACAGGTCAATGCTGCTTGTCCTAGAATTTCCCATAAATTAAAATGTGTAGACTGTACTCTTTGAGTCCGGTTTCTTTGCTCATCATCATATCTGAGAGATTCAACCACATTGTTAAATATGGTAGTAGGTTTCTTCTTTTTTCTTTCTAAACACACGCATATGTATTTTAATTTTTTTAATGTTTATTATTTTTGAGAGAGAGAGACAGTGTGCAAGCAGGGGAGGGGCAGAATGAGAGGGAGACACAGAATCCGAAGCAGCTCCAGGCTCTGAGCTGTCAGCACAGAGCCCGATGTGGGGCTCGAACTCATGAACCGTGAGATCATTTCCGGAGCCAAAGTCGGACGCTTAACCGACTGAGCCACCCAGGTGCCCCTCCACACAGATGCATTTTATAAACTTTTAATTTAAGAACAACTTCAGATTTGGGGCACCTGGGAGAACACTACTTTATCTGCTTTGGCCACTGGGGAGCCTTTAGGTGGCTCCAGTGTCCCTGTGACATCATCATCATTGTTTTTTGTTTTGCTTTGTTTTTAGCCCTTCCTTACTTTCTGGCACTACAAGTCGCTCCAAGCTCACCTTGTGTATTTCTTGCCCCAGTGCTAGAACTGCCATTTCTCCAAGGAGCACTTTTTTTTTTTTTTTTTTTTATGTTTATTTTTGAGAGAGTACAAACGGGGGAGGGGCACAGAGAGAGGGGGACAGAGGATCCGAAGCCAGCTCTGCGCTGACAGCAGAGAGCCTCATGCGGACTCAAACTCACGAACCATGAGATCATGACCTGTGCTGAAATCGGACGCTTAACTGACTGAGCCACCCAGGTGCCCTGGCACTGGTTACTTTCATTAGAGGATGATACCAGAAAACAAGATCTGGGTGCTAGGTTGTGCTGGTTGCTACTGAGGTGCACATGAATATTTAACAAAACTTTTCTTAACGTGGTAAACACATATGCATATTTACGATTTCAACTCTTCTTAGGTGTGCAGTGCAGTGGCATTAGGTGCATTCACAATGCTGTGGAACCATCACCCTCCTTCTCCAGAACTTGTTCATCCTCCTGAACTGAACCTCTGCATCCATGAAACACTAACATTACACCCCCAACATTCTACTTTCTGTCTCTGTGAACTTGACTATTCTAGGTCCCTCATGTAAATAAATGGAATCATACGATATTTGTTCTTTTGGGCCAGCTTACTTCACTTAGCACAATGTCTCCTAGGTTAATCCGTGTTATGGCAATGATCAGAATTTCCTTCCTTTTTTTTAATTTTTATTTTTTTAATTTTAAGTAGGCTTCATGCCCAGCATGGAACCCAATGTGGGGCTTGAACTTGCAATCCTGAGATCAAGACATGAGCTGAAATCAAGAGTCAGACACTTAACCGACTGAGCAACCCAGGTGCCCCATTAATACTTTTTTAAGAGAGAAAGAGAGGGCACACACAAGTTGGGGAGGCGCAGAGAGAGGGAGAGAGAGCATCTCAAGCAGGCTCCACCCTGTCAGAGCAGAGCCCGATGTGGGGCTCAATCCCAACTTTGGGATCATGACCTGAGCCGAAATCAAGAGTTGGTTGCTCAACCGACTGAGTCACCCAGGTGCTCCATACATGTTTATTAATAATATATTTTTAGAAAACATACTATGAAGAAAGCTGTAGATATTTAGAAACTATGTTCACCTACCTAATAAAGATTCAATAAAGGGGCACTCAGGATGGCTCAGTCAGTTAAGCATCCAACTCTTGATTTCAGCTCAGGTCATGATCTCATGGTTCACGGGATCGAGCCCCAGGTCGGGTTCCTCTCTCACTCCTTGGGATTCTCTCTCTCACTCTCTCTTTGCCCCATCCCAGCTCACACACTCTCTGCTTCTCAAAATAAATACATAAAAACTTAAATTTAATGAAGACTAGATAACAGTAATACCGTTCTTAGTAATTAGAGATAAACTTACCTTCTAAGGATAAGATTACATTGAAGATACCAGTTGCAAAAATCATCCACTTGTAAGGATTAATCAGAAAATGAGTGGCTTAAGAAAACCACCAGACACCCACCATCAAATTTAAGCACAACTGTATCGAAGAATTTCAAGGTGTAACACAATCAAGTTGTAATCTACTGGAATATAAGCACCTATGAAAAAAGAAACATACCATAATCAGAATGCATACATCTGTTCTACAAATATTTATTGACCACCTCGTTCTCTCTTCCCTCCTACACCCAAGTTTTAAATCTGGGCTTCTTAACCATGACTCTAACGGGCAGGAGTCTTTTAGTATGCTTCAAGAATCATTTGGGGACTTGCAAAAGATGCAAATTTCCAGAGATTCTGAGCTCTCAGATCCCAGCGGGGCCCAGAAAATGGCATTTTAACAAGTTCCCACATGATTCTAAAGTCAAAGGCCCCAAGCTCAATTTAAAAAGCTATTTTGCTTGTGTCGAAAGTGAATTTATTAAATTTAGGGGTTGGGAAAATGTACAAAATTTCATGTTGTTAAAGAAAAATTTCAGGAGTGAGCCTATGAGCAAGGACAAATCTTTATTTAGGTTTGCAAACCCAGAAGAATTTGGATTTGCAAATCCAAATCAGTTGGTGTTCCTGTCCAAAGAGGACAAGGAGACGTGGTATTTTTAAGACTTATTTTATTTTTAAGGCTTAAAACTACAGCGAGAGAGAAATTTCAGTTGGTATGGGTCACTCAGCGACTGGCTGACTGCTTTTGCTCAGTATTGTGAGACAGGTGGAACTTTCCAGGTGTCTAAACACCAAGACGTTTATCATGCTTCCAGGAAGTGGCTGCTCTCTGGAAAACTCCATAAAATGGTGGCTGTTGCAAGATGGAGTCAGGGTTGTCAACTCTTCCCTGGCCCCTTCTCTGCTTCATTTCCCATTGATCAGTTATGGTGGGGGAAATTCATTACAGTGGAGTCCTTCCTTGCCCAAGTCCTTCCTTCCTCTGCTCATACTCTTGTCTCTCTCTTAAAATAAATATTTATTAAAAATTTTTTTTAAATATTTTTAAGAGAGGAGAGAGAGAGAGAGAGAGAGAGAGAGAGAGAGAATGCAAGCAGGGGAGGGACAAAAAGAGGAAGATGCAGAATTAAAAGCAGGTTCCAGGCTCTGGGCTGTCAGCATAGAGCCCGACACGGGGCTTGAACTCATGA
>NW_024412422.1:14291226-14299527 GCF_014898765.1 Herpailurus yagouaroundi
TGCATGCTCTTCTGACTGGGTCAGCCAGGCACCTGCCTTTTTATCTTTAAAAAACAGTTGTAGTTTGATAAGATTATAGCAACCAGCTAATGCCAAGATGAGATTTACATCTGTAGAGACCACACTAGGTCCCAGGTGGACATATCTTACAGAGGAAGTGAAATTAGGGATAGGAATAATGTCAAAACAGGGAAAGGAGGTTGAAGCCAATGGAGTTAGGATGCCTCTGGGGTGGAGGAGCGATGGTTAGAGGCACTGCACATGATCCTAATCTATGGGGCATTTTTACTGAACGAAGAAGAGTTAAAAGGGAGCATTTAGTATTTGGTTGGGATGTCTGCTGAGTGGGTTATGATGACACGCAACAATTCTTCAGCGGGGGTGGGGGAGAATCCCCCGGGCTATGGTTGGGACAGCTTAATAATGGAGTTAGTATTCCAATCAGAGGCGGTTCTCTGTTTGATGGAACTTAGTAGTAACAATATTGTTAACTGGTTTTTCATCTTGAATTTGTATAGGAGTTGAGAACAAAGGGTAGAGACTATAGGGTGTCAAGTCTTATTATTATTTTATTATTTTTAAAATTATTTTTTTAAGTAATCCCTATCCCCAACATGAGGTTTGAATTCACAACCCCAAGATCAAGAGTCGCATACTGTACCGACTGAGCCAGCCAGGTGCCCCAGTGTCAAGTCTTATTAAAACCTAAGAGTTAATAAGGAAGTCTTCAGTTAAGAACGCGAACCAACGGAGCAGGCAGAAGTCATGAATGACTTCAGGCCTATCTTGGGTGGTGGAAACAAAAGGAAAAAAAAGAGAATTCAAGTAAAAGGAGGGTTCTGGCTTGGTCCTAAATTTTGGGTATCAGCTTTTGGGATCAGACATTGTCTCCTTCAGTTCTGGGTTTCTGAAAGTTGTTTTCAGAATCTGGAGCCCTTTTTAAATGAGAAACATGAATCTATACATGAGTCAGCCCCTTGTACCTTTGCTGCACACAAGGCGGTTAACAATACCCGATAAAGTCCTTTCCATTTCAGCTGTAAAGAATCTCTAAGTTGATGTGTCCTCCAATATATTAGATCTCCAGGCTTAAGGTTGTGAGTATTTTGTCTCTCAGGAGCACTCTTTAAAATGAATCTTGAACAAATTTGGCCTTCCATATATATTCTGTACTGAAGAATTTCTCCTTATAACAAAGTAGAGGGCAAGGGATCCTCAACTATGTTCATAGGGCACTCGGCGATGATTTTGAATGGAGACAAGTGAGCCCTTCCATTAGGGTAGATCTTAGATTTAAAAGGACAAGGGGCAAAGCTGTGGGCTGCGGTAGACCAAAGGCAGAGGTTGGTTTGACCGACTGAGTTTTGATTATGCCATTAGAGTGTTCAACTAATCCTCTGAATATCGAGGATGGTAGGTGCAATGAAAATGTTGAGAGATGGCCAGATTTTGCAGACCTCTCAGACAGTATGACCAGAAAAAAATGTGTTCCTCAATCACCGTGTAGCTGTCAAGGAATACCCCAATCGGGAATGGTTTTTTTCTAATAGGTTTCTGGCCACTGCTTTTGCTGTTGCTTGAGTGCAAGGAAATGCCTTGGTCTGGTGAGAAACACACAGATCATTACCATTGAGGAAGCTGGATGAAATCAATTTGCCAGATGTCAAAAGGCCCACTGGGAAGAGGAACTTGACCTAATGCAGTGTGATATGGTTTCCCAAGATTGTGCAAGGGGCTAAATTGTACATTTTGAAATATTTGTTGGGCAATAGTTGGAGATGGCTTCCAACAGTATTGTGCCCACAGGACCACTTTATTTGTGCCCCATATGTCATACAGATGGACATTTGTGAATCAGAAGTTAAGTGTCACATCTTTGGTGGCTGGGTCAGCATAATGATTGACCTTGGCTTCAGGGGTATCTTGTTTGAAACGGGCTTGAACTTTTAATAGATAAGCTGGAGAGAACTTTTAATAGATAAGCTGGAGGGAAGGAGAATGGTGTCAAGTAGTTTTAATATGTAAGTTTTAAAAAACATTTTTATTTTATTTTTAAGCTTTATTTAATTTGAGAGAGAGAGGAGAGCACACACAAGCAAATGAGGGAGGAGCAGAGAGGAGAGAGAGAATCCCAAAATCTGTATTTGGGAATTTCATGAAGGTCTAATCAAGGGGTAAGTAATGAGTCAGTTACAAGGATGCCGTCACAGGATGTGTTGAGTTTTGGAGGGGTAAGGGACATAAGGTAGAAGGACCGAGAGGGGGACAATGAGAGACTAAAACGTTCGGAGAGCAAAGAAACCAGAGTTCCAATTTTCTAAGTCAACTGGCAGACAGGTGTGTGTGGTAGGAGTCTAACAGAGTTCTAACTGTATGTAGGCCTAATACCTATGGGGGAGAATCTAGTGTTCATTTTTTGGTGGCAGTAATGAGTATAGAGTATACTCATATAATGAGTATACAGGTGGGTTGTCAGGGCACGGAGGCAGGGAGGTGAACCTTTGGCCACAGGGTCTAATTGAAGACTGCCATACCCTTGGGGGCATTGTAGGCCTCCATGCCTTTGGGAAAGGATGTTCAAATGGACAAAAACAAAGAAAGGCAGTTGGTAATTAGGGTGTCCTGGAGCTGCAGAAGAGGTGAGGTTTTTTTGTTTGGTTGGTTTTAAATTTATTTATTTATTTTTGAGAGAGAGAGAGAGAGAGAGAGGGGCAGAGAGAGAAGGAGAGGCAGAGAGAATCCCAAGCAGGCTCTGCACTGACAGTGCAGAGCCAATGTGGGACTTGAACCCACGAACAGTGAGATCATGACCTGAGCCAAAGTCAGACGCTTAACCGACTGAGCCACCTAGGCACCCCTGTTTTTTAAAGATATAAAGGCAGGCACCTCGCCGACTCAATTGGAAGAGCATGCAACTCTTTTTTTTTCTTTTTTCTTTTTTTAATATTTATTTATTTTGAGAGAGAGACAGAGTACGAGCAGGGGAGGGGCAGAGAGAGAGGAAACACAGAATCCAAAGCAGGCTCGAGGCTCGGAGCTGTCAGCAGAGCCCGATGCAGGGCTTAACTCACAGACTGCGAGATCATGACCTGAGCCACCCAGGTGCCCCAAGAGCATGCAATTCTTGATCTCAAATAGAGTTTGAGCCCCACGTTGGGTATAGAGATTATTTAAATAAACAAATAAACTTAAAAAAAATAACAAAGGAGCTTCTTAAGACCATGGGATCAGGTTTGGAGTGGTAGTAGTATGGAAGGCTTAGTATAAGGGTTGAGCTATGAGGAAATATTTGGGAATCCAAGGGCGACAGTATCTAGCAAGACCCAGGAAACCGTGTAATTGTCTTTTAGTCTTGGGGTTGAGGGAACTGGGTGAAGGTAGTAATTCTGTCTGGTTCTATTTTTAGCCCATCTGGCCGAAAGGTGGCCTAGGAATTTGACTGAGGCAGAACAGAATTGTCATTTATCTTTAGATACTTTGTGTCCTTTGTTGGCTAATTGCTTCAGAAGGCATTTAGTGTCAGTGCCACAGGTCTTTAGGGTAGGAGAACATAATAATAAATCATCTATATATTGCAAAGTGTAGACATCCCAGGGAAATCAAGATCTTGTAGGTCAGCATGGAAGGTTTGAGAGAAACAGGTAGGGCTTTCAGTATATCCCTGGGGTAGGATTCTCCAAATGTGTTGTTGATTGTTCCACGTAAAAGTAGAAAGATACTGACTTTGGGGGTCGACAGGGATGCTGAAAAAGGCACTGCATAAGGGAACAACAGAAAAAGCAGTAGTTGCAGCTGGTATATTAGAAAGGAGGGTGTGGGAGTCAGCAGCAACAGAGTGACAGGGTATGACCGTACTGGTAATTGCCCTAAGGTCTTGAACAAGATACCTTCCTCTATTACAGAGCTCTTTAACTGGAAAAATGGGGGTAATACAAGGACTAGTAATGGGGATGATCAATCCTTTGTTGATAACAGGAGTTATTCTTATAATGACCATAAGTACTGCTTAATATTGGGTGAGGCCTTTATTTAAAAAAAAAAGATTTTTTTAACGTTTATTTAGTTTTGAGACAGAGAGAGATAGAGCATGAACGGGAGAGGGTCAGAGAGAGAGGGAGACACAGAATCTGAAACAGGCTTCCAGGCTCTGAGCGGTCAGCATAGAGCCCGACGCGGGGCTCGAACCCACGGACTGCGAGATCATGCCCTGAGCCAAAGTCGGACACTTAACCGACTGAGCCACCCAGGCGCCCCTGGGTGAGGCCTTTAATGATCAATTTGAATAGTTATTGGGGAACCAAGGTTATGTGTCATATATCGGTGGAAGAGGTGGCCCACAATTGACCAGGGAGTGCATTTAGGAATAGGGGGCAGTGGACTGACTGGGGGACAGTCCTGAACAGATCAGTAGAATTAGGAATTCTGAAGATTGAGCAAGCAGATCTAATAGCATTTCATTTTTTTGGTCAAAGGAAATATGGGCCCAGTGAGCCTGCAAAAAATTTCTTCCTAAGAAAAGTGTTTGGGAAAGGGGGGTGGTGCACCTCGCTGGTTCAGCCTATAGAGCATGTGACTCTTGATCTCAGGGTCTGGAGTTCAAGCCCCAAGTTGGACATGGAGCCAACTTAAAAAAAAAAAAAAAAGTGCTGGGGATGAGGGCACCCATAAAAAAGAATGGTTGCCTTAAGTGCCAAGAATAAATCTAGGGGTTGAGATAATGGGATAGTTGGTAGCTGAATAAGCACCCTGATCATGGTCAGATGCATTCGTATTCTTGAGGCAGGGGACTGGAAAATAAATTGCGGCTGAGGACTGAATAAGGTGCCCTAGTGTCTATAAGAATAAAACCATCTTCATTCTGAATTGTTATAAGTGTTTGCTAAGAGAAAGGGAAAAATCCCCTTTTGTCCTCAAATCTGATAAAGGAATGGTTTTTGAGATTTTTGTTCTTTTGGAACCATCGTTTATATTTCAAGTATTCCTTTTTGGAAGGTTGGGGATTTATTTATTTATTTTGTACTGCCTTCTAATTTATTTTGAGGTCCCCACATATGGGGAATCATTTTGACTAAATTTGCAACTATATCGGTAGTTTTTTCTAGGGCCTCATTATGAGGAAATTTTAAATCCTGTAGGGGGTCTTCCCTTCCAGCCTTATTTATCCATTCTTGGGCCTATATTGGTCCAACAAGCATGCGTACTAGTTGGTAAAGGTCAGAAGGGCCTGGATTCCAAATTAGTTGTCGGGTAAACTCTTCTGGATTTTCTTTAGGGTTAGGAAAGTCTTGCAAGATTTAGAAGTTCTGTTTAGGACCAGAGGGTCAGAGGGTCAGAGGACCAGATTACTGGGATTAGGGCTAGTGCCTTTGACTTTGAAAGGGGCTATGATGTTAGTTTTGGGAGTGTGGATGGTGGCAAGGCTGGGGAGGGAGAAATTTCAAAGAATAAGAAGGTTGGAAAGACCTGCATACACTGGAGGAAATAGAAGGCGTGCAGTGGTGGGGGAGGGAATTGGATGGAAGAGGCGTGGGTCATTTTTGATTCAGTATTGAGTTGTTCTAATCCTTTCCATCTTTCTTTGGTTATTGAGTTTTTTTTTCCTTTTGCGGAGGCCAGAGCGGAGTCTGTTCTTTTGGAGGCTACTTCCAAACGTACCAATTGAAATAGGTTTCCACTGATTTGGGGAAGTATGATAGTTTCACCTTTCCAATTGTGCTCTTAAATACACCAATTTAGGGATACCAAAGGTGCGCCCAACGGGACCAGGGAGGTTTTAAATGATCTTTAGTGATTTGAGCCCAGGTTGAGGAAACTTACAGCTCCCCGGGCCCCAGATGGCTGGTGAGTAAGAGCTCTTTCTGAGAGATTGGTACCCATTCTGCGTTGGAAGAATCCTTCCCTGAATTGCTAGCAGAAAGGTCTCCTGAATTCTACCAAGGTGGGTGATCGGGGATGTGAGAGGACCATACCTGTCATCCCCCACTCCCAGCCCGGGATTATAGGAGCCGCCGGAAGAGAAGCAACCCCGGGCTGCGGTGCTCGCTTCTGCAGGTCCAGAGATCCGCAGGAGGTGTCTAGGTCGCTTCATATCCCAAACTCGGCTCCAAACTGTTAAGCAAAAACCTCAGGAGCGAGCCTATAAACGAGTGAAAAGGAGTCAAAGCTTTCTTTGGGTTTGCAAACTGGGAAGGGCAGTCCAAGTTAGCTGGTGTGCCCGTCCGCAGAGTTGTTTTTAAAGCTTAAAGCCCCAACGAGGGAGAAATTTCAGTTGGAAATTCAGTTGGTTGCCGAGTAATCGGTTGACCTCTTTTGCCTCATTATTATGAGACGGGGGAACTTCCCGGGTGTTCAAACCTCAGGATGTTTACCATGATTTCAACAGGTGGCGGCTCGTCGGGGAACCCCACAAAATGGTGGCCGTCGCAAGATGGAGTCAGGGTTGTCAACCCTTCCCTGACCCCTTTTCTCCTTTGGTGTGAACCAGCACACGCATCCTTTGAAGACGCTACTACACCACCGGATTTCCAAACTGCGTCTGAGAACTGACACTCTCGCTGCGCGGCCAGATCCCTTCGCTGCGGAGGGCGATTCGGCCACTCCCAGACCACTAACTGCACTTTCGGTACTCTTTCAACTTCACTGTTCCATTTAGCAGTTTCTGTCTTCGTGCAAAAAGTCAGAAAAATGGAAAATTCATTCTCTTCGGGGATGCTGTACCGTCGACGCTCAACGCACGTGGATTCAATTTCTTAAAACAAAAGCAAAAACGGAAAAGAAAAAAAAAAAAAAACCCACCAAAACACTGTCCGTGGCGAATCTGCTTCTCCCAATGTAAAGCTCCGCTCAGGCGGGCAAGAGGGATCTACCGGCGTTTGGAGTCTGGTGCTGGCTTCCGTGGGAAGGGATCCCGAGCCTTTCTGAGGTGAGTGGGAGCGGCTTGGTGGCAGCAGGGCTCACTCCGGCGGGAAGGACGAGAGAATTCGGCCCGGCCAGTGCGCGCGCTCCTGTCAGGGCCGCCATGTTGAAGCCTGGCAAACGGGAAGCCCTTTTAGGGTTGTGTTGCGGGAAGCGAGGGCGGGAGCTGGGGTGGAAGAAGGACCCCTTCTCCCCTTCGCCCACTGAAAAGGCGAGAGGTCGGGGAGGGCCAGCCTCGAGGGCCGGTGGTCAAGGCGGGGGCACTGCGGGGCTACTGCGGTGTAGGCTTCCCCCCCCCCACCCCCCCGACTTCCGCCTTCGCGGCCACCGCGCCACTGCGTGTGCTCGGGAGAGTTCCGTCGGTCCGACTTCAGTTCTGTTTCCTCCCCGGATGCGAAGCGCGGGAATATCCGAACTCGGCGGAGTCAGTAAGGAGAGGCATGCTTTGTTCGGTGGTTTCTTAATTAACTGACCTGTATCGTAATGTATAATTATAAAGCACCTTCACGGACACTGCTGTTTCTGATCTTCACAAAAACCTAGTCGAGTGGCATGTAGCTACATTTTACAGATGATTTAAATTTTTCCCACGATAGGACTGGGTCTTAAACCTGGTCTTCTGTCTCCGGATCCAGCGTTCTTTTTCACTTTCCACACTTCTGTCTTTAACGATTAATTGCCCCTTCCGCCTCCATCCCCCACCACTCATCTCTCACATCTCATCCCCGTTTTATGAAATAATGACATGAATCTAAAAATCCAAACAAACTGTAGGAAACCTCAACATAATGCGGCAAGGGAGGGAATACTCCCAGAAAGACGAATGGGAAGCCGTGAAGCCTGCTGCTCTCTTGGCATTTACTGCTTTAAAATTAATTATTAATTAATTAATTAATTAATTAATTGTTTAGAGAGAGCGTGCACAAACATGGGAGGGGCAGAGAGAGAGGGAGAGAGAGGGTCTGAAGCGGGCTCTGTGCGGACAGCAGAGAGCCCGAAGTGGGGCTCAAACTCACGAAGGGTGAGATCATGACCTGAGCTAAAGTGAGACGCTCAACCGACCGAGCCCCCCAGGCGCCCCCCAAAAGAAAGCCTTTTTGTGTCTTTCGTTCCTCACCGGAGATGGCATTAATAGTAAAACCTAGATCCTGACACTTTTGGGAGGTGAGGGGAGTTAAGTGCTGAGCATAGGGCCTGGCACCTCCTACGTCTTCAAGTTAACAATAATTGTTATTATCGTCCTTGTTGTTTTCCTGCAACCCTGTGATGGAGGGTGGGGAGTGCGGCCCAGAGTGGTAGGGCCAGTAGAGTGGAATTGTTGGAGAATACTAGAGCAGGGAGAGAGTCAACATCGCGCTCTCTCTTCCTTTTTCTTTTTTTTTTTTT
>NW_024412422.1:14299627-14338931 GCF_014898765.1 Herpailurus yagouaroundi
TTTTTTTTTTTTTTTTTTCTGTCTTTTTTTTTTTTTTTTTTTTTTTCTAATGTGGAGAAATTCCAACCATGAGAGAGAAGAGACCCAAGAGTTAGAGGCAGTGCCCAGAGGGGCCTGGAAATCCTCTCTTGTCTCATTGCCCTAGCTGTTCCTCATCCTTTCACTGATAAGGGTGCCAGAGAGGCGCTTCCTCCAAAGTTGCTGGTTAGTGCTGGCAGTCATATACCTCCTTTTACGGTTTGGTGGCAGACAGTATAAAGTCGTTTTGGCTCTTAGTTCGCCATGAAGTCATCTTTTTTGTCTGATTTGGACAAAAGAAAAGTTTCATTGAATTTTGATTGGAGTTAGTTCAGTTCCCCAGTGTTTACCAGGCAGTGTCATAGAATCTGGAGATAAAGTGAAGCAGACACTAGACTGAAGAATGTTTACTGTGCGTTCCGGAAAACAGACTGAGCCACTCAGATGCCCCATATTTTAATAAATGAATATCATGGGACGATGTTATGAATGAGGATTACTATATAGATTTGACAGAGTCCCAGTTTTATAATTTTTAAATTTTTATTACAAAATTTTTTTTAAATGTTTATTTATTTTTGAAAGAAAGACAGAGCGTGAGCAGGGGAGGGTCAGAGAGAGAGGGAAACACAGAATCGGAAGCAGGCTCCAGGCTCTGAGCTGTCAGCACAGAGCCCGACGTGGGCTCGAACTCACGAACCATGAGATTGTGACCTGAGCCGAGGTTGGACACTCAACCGACTGAGTGACCCAGGCACCCCTACATTTTTCTTATCTTTATTATTTTTGTATTAAATTTTTTTTAAATGTTTATTTATTTTGGGGGAGAGAGAGAGACAGAGCGTGAGTGGTGGAGGGGGCAGAGAGAGAGGGAGACACAGAATCCAAAGCAGGTTCCGGGCTCTGAGCTGTCAGCATAGAGCCTGATGCAGGGCTCGAACTCACGAACCGTGAGACCGTGACCTGAGCTGAAGTCAGACGTCCAACCCACTGAGCCACCCAGGTGCCCAAATCCTTATTATTTGTAAAAGTAAGCTCTACAGCATGGGGTTGAACTCACAACCCCTAGGTCAAGAGTCACCTTCTCTACTGACTGAGCCAGCCAGGTTCCTGGAGTCCTGGTTTTTGTTTTTGTTTTTATAAGTTTATTCATTTATTATTTCTGAGAGAGAGAGAGAGAGCGGGGGCTGGGGGGAGCGAGGTCAGAGAGAGAGGGAGACACAGAATCCAGAAGCAGGCCACAGAAGGCCACAGAAGCAGGCCACAGGGTCTGAGCTGTCAGCACAGAGCTCGACACGGGGCTTGAACTCACAAACCGTGAGATCATGACATGAGCCAAAGCTGGATGCTTAACCGACTGAGCCCTCCAGGCGCCCCCGGAGTCCTAGTTTTAAGGTAACATATTTCAGTATTGGCTCTAAAGTTTTACGGAGGTGGTCATGTGAGCAGTAGCAGTGTCTTGAAATGTTGGCAAGTATTATTCCAGCAGATTCACCAGAATGTGAATCAATTACCATGTATCAGCCTCTCCTCTGAACTTAAACTTTCCACCCTCTTTCAAAAAAATTATCATGTATCAGATAATTGGAGTATGCTTGCAGGCTAAAATTACCATTGCAATCAATTCCCATGCCTAGAGGCATAAACAGATTATCAGCCAGGGAATTGGGAAGAAATCCCATATTCCTTTTTGAACCTGAGAGCCTGCTTTTGCTAAGTCACTGTAGTTTTAGCTTTGCTACCTGTTGCAAAATACTACATTAAAAGCGCCATTTTCCCTTGTACTTTTTTTTTTAAGTCCTTATCTTTCTATTCTTTTAATGATGCGTACCAAAACATTTGCAGATGAGCGATGTAATATCTAGAATTTCCTTTAGAGTAATCTAGGGATGGGGATGTGAGTTGCGCACAGATGAAACCAGGCTAGGCACGTGTTGGTCAGAGTCAGGTGATGAGTTTGTGGAGGGTTATGCCATTCTCTACGTTGGTACAGGTTCGAAATTCTTGGTAGTAAAGTTTCTAAAAACACCGTTTTCCGTTAGCAGTTTCCAGGCTGGTTTTCCTATGACCTTTTTTTTTTTTTTTTAATGTTTGTTTATGTTGGCGGGGGGAAGGGCAGAGAGAGAGAGGGAGACAGAGGACCCAAAGCCGGCTCTGCGCTGACAGCAGAGAGCCCCATGGGGGGCTCAAACTCATGAACCAAACCATGAGATCATGACCTGAGTTGAAGTCGGACGCTCAACCGACTGAGCCACCCAGGCGCCCCTTAGGGCCATTTTAGTGTCTGAAAGGCAAGCCTGGATGTTGATCCATGTTGCCATGTTATAATATAATTGGTAAGTGCCCTGAGATGATAACCTGGTTGATTACACAGATGGACCACACTCAAGCACGATGCCCTCTGCTTCTTCCCGGGAGGGACGGAGGAGCAGCGGGTGAGAGCATCCTGGAGCCCCGCTGTCTGGCTTTGATCCCTATTCTGCCCACTTTCTAGCTGGGAGGCCTCAGGCCCTGGGAATCGTGCTTCCTTCCCTGTTGAAGGAAGGGGCGAATGGTAATATCTGCTTCGTGGGGCTGTTGTAAGGATTAAATGGGTAGCTCGTAGGAGGTGCTCCCTAAAGGTTGCTGTGATCCCTCCTAGAACATGAACGATTGGATGCCCATCGCCAAGGAGTATGACCCGCTTAAAGCTGGCAGCATTGACGGCACCGATGAAGACCCACACGATCGCGCTATCTGGAGGGCAATGTTGGCACGATACACCCCCAACAAAGGCGTCACGGGAGACCCCCTCCTCACCCTGTTCGTGGCGAGACTAAACCTGCAGACCAAAGAGGAGAAGTTAAAGGAAGTATTTTCTCGCTACGGGGACATCCGGCGGCTTCGGCTGGTGAGGGACTTGGTCACGGGCTTTTCGAAAGGCTATGCCTTCATCGAATACAAAGAGGAGCGTTCTCTGATCAAAGCTTACCGAGATGCAGACGGCCTGGTTATTGACCAGCACGAGATATTCGTGGACTACGAACTGGAAAGGACCCTCAAAGGGTGGATCCCTCGGCGCCTTGGAGGAGGTCTGGGGGGGAAAAAGGAATCCGGGCAGCTGAGATTTGGGGGGCGGGATCGACCTTTTCGGAAACCCATTAATTTGCCAGTTGTTAAAAACGACCAGTACAGAGAGGTAAAAAGGGAAAAACGGGAGCGATCTCGGTCGCGAGAGAGACACTGGGACTCTCGGACGAGGGACCGAGACCATGACCGAGGCAGGGAGAAGAGATGGCAGGAGAGAGAGGCAACCAGGGTGTGGCCAGAAAGTGACTGGGAGAGAGAGAGGGACTTCAGAGATGACAGAGCCAAGGGGAGGGAGAAGAGGGACCGAAGTAAGTAGAGGCTCACCAGCACCACCAGAGCCCAAACAAAGACACCGCGGAGGCACAGAGAGATGCGTGGCTTTTATACAAAGTGTACGTCCAGTGCTTGAATAAAACTTGCTGGTGGTGATGGGGTCTGGAGTTGAGTTTTCTTTCCAGTCTAGAACCCAGGTTTAAGCTGAACACGCTGATAATTACGGGGTTTCTCCTCTTCACCTTGTAGTTCTAAGGACCCATTACATTTATTACAGTCGTGTCCTCACCGGCAGCCATACAGAAGGGCACGTGTACGGAGCCACCACTCTGGTTTAATTTGGCAGTAGAGAACTTGTTTTGCGATTCTCCTTTTCTCCTGTCTACTGGAATTGACCGTTTTGAGGGGTTGGCGAAAAAGAAGTGACGACCGAAAATCCTTTGCATCACTCTGACTCCTGGGAACCCGAATCTGGCTAGATTGTTGGGAAAGTGGTATCTTTCCCATCTGTATGTCTATAGCGTACAGGCCTGCCGAACTGAAATAAAAATGGGATAGAAAAGTGAATTCAGGGAGAACGTCCAGACCTTCGTACCAAAGCCAGTGTGAGCAGTGGTCTAGGTCAGCAATCAGCTACCCTTGAACAAATAGAACTCCATTCTTGAGCCAAATGCTGACTGCCTTTTTTTCCTGTTTTTTGGCAGGGAGGCTGGTATTTAAAGTGAAAAACCAAAGTTGCAGGGCTATGGGGTTCTGGTTTATGGCAGCCTTCCAGCCCTTTGAAAAGATGAAGCTCCAAAGAGAGTGAAATGAAAATGAGGAAAAGCCAGTGAAAGGTTTCTGTCTGGTTCTGATGGACTGATTTGTCTTCTCCCTCTTGGACACCTGGCCTCCCATTTGTAGGAGGGCTGCATAGATCATATCAACTATAACTTCTTCTGAGGGCTTTGAGTACCAGGCTGTTCACGTGGTTTTAAAAAAAGTGACACTTAATGTTTCTGTTTTAGCAATGGCTGTATCTTTGCAAGTTCAGGGTCTTAAAACTCAGGATGTTTCATGCAAAGCAAACAATTTAGTATCGAGACTCAACACATTCACGACTAGGTTTTTGCTTTACGAGTATGAATCTCTTTGTTATGTAGGGAACCTGCCCTATCTTAAAACTGCTGTTAGCTGTTAGAACAGTTTTATTTATATATTTTTTTAATGTTTTTTTTTTTTTTTTTTAATGTATGTTTATTCTTGAGACAGAGACAGAACGTGAACAGGGGAGGCACAGAGAGAGAGAGGGAGACACAGAATCCAAAACCGGCTCCAGGCTCTGAGATGTCAGCACAGAGCCCGACGTGGGGCTCGAACTCACGGACCATGAGATCATGACCTGAACCGAAGTCGGACGTTTAGCCGACTGAGCCACCCAGGTGCCCCAAGAACAGTTTTAGAAAAATAGGCTCTTTCCTTTGTAAATTTCCAGTGCAGAATCTTACCACGTCCCCCACGTCTCAGAAAACAGCCGTTCAGGAACACCCTTCTGATTTCAAACAGGTTGTACAAAGGTCTCCCTATTACAGCACCAGAAGTGCATTATGGGCTTGAGCTGGTAGGTATTTCAGCTAAACGAGCACTCCGCCCTGGGGGTGTGTTGTGAGACAGCACTGGAAGAAAGAGATCCAGTCGTGGTGCTTACATTGTCCAAGCCAGCGGCTGTCAACCCTGGGTCCCAGAACATGGATGGATTAGACCCCTCAGACCGCATCCTTGACATTGAGGCTTCATCTTGTATGGGCCCTGGTAACTAAACAAAACAAAAAAATTGGTAGAGCCCCCACAGCAGAGACCTTAGCAGTAGCTACACAACAAAGGCATACATCTTCTCACCTAGCAATTTTTCTAGTTTATTCTGCAGACTGACGCATGGGTGTGAAAGTGTGCAGTGCTAAAGGAAGCTCCCTGTCCATCCGTGGGGTCTGGACAAACATGAAAAATGACACATCGATGTGGCAGACGGGTCCTCCATTTCGCACTATTACATCTGGTGCTGAAAGAGTCTTTGTTGTGGGGCACTGTCCCGGGCATTGCAGGATGTTGAGCACCATCCCTGGAACCTACCCACTGGATGCCAGTAGTAGTTGTGACAACCAAAACACCAAAATGTCTCCAGACGTTGCCAAACGTCGCTGGGGGGCGTTGAAACCCACTATCTTACGTACTGATGTGGAATCATTTCCAGGGTATTCTAAGAAAAGGAAGGTACAGCATAGCACATATATAGTATGCTGCCATTTATGTAAAAAAAAAAAAAAAAAGAAAAAATATATTTTGTTACATAACTGCATGTATATTTATAAACCCTTTCAGGAAAGACACCCAAGAAACTGGCAACACTGGTTGCTCCTGGGGAAAGGGCAACCAAAGGTGGCCAGGGAAAGGGAGATTCCTCAATACACCTGCTTTTATACTCTGAGAATAAACTAGCGTCAGTTTTGAGAACCACTGCGCAAAAGCAACGTTATCTTGTCTGATCATTATTTTCAGCATTGTGGAAACATTGTCCCCGTGAACTCTGCAAACCAACTGATGGTTTCTCAGCAAACCAGGGGAGAAGGTGTAGAACGTGGACCCGTCAGATGTACTTGAGCGCTCTGTTAGCACACGCTGCCTCTCTCAATCTGTCAGCACCCAGCCTGTGCCCTGGGTCCTCTGTGGGTAGAGAGAAAGTGCTATTTGGGCAAAACCCCAACTCAGCAGATGCAGGCTTCTGGCTCTCCGTCTGCCACCACAGCCCCATGAGTCAGCCAGACGTGTAGTCCCCAAACCACCTCTCCACCCACTGCCCTCACCCTGGCACTGGCAGGTCTACTCCCCACCCCCATCCTGCACCCCCTAGGCTCCCCAACCCCATTCCATATCTGCTCTGGGACACTTGTCTTCTTTATAGGGGACTGTGTTTAATGGATTGAAGGCTAAAAGAAAAAAAGGGTGGGGGGGAACAAACGAGAAATGAGAAAGGCTGCAATGTCTCATCCTTAGCAACTTTGTTTGGTTAGCACTGCATAACTCAGCCGATTCCAAGGCACTCGCTACATGCTCTAGGCAGTATCCGTAACAAGGTGCAAAAGAGAACCACCAGCTCTTGCAAAGTTGTGTCCAGTTTCTGGGTGGGAGGACGGTGGTCCTTAGCTTCTGTTGCTTTGCATCTAAGTGGGGCCAGCCCGTCTGGTGACTTTGGAGGCCCGGTTTATCTAATGGATGCATCCTACGTATTATGCTACCACCGCTGACAATTCCATGAATGAGCTAATGAATACCACTTCCCTGCCTCCCACTTAAGTATGACAAACAGGTGAACAAAACCTCTACACACAGAATTTCATACAAAGCAAGTCAAACAGCAATTATAGTGGCATGTGATGTATTTGGCTTAAAGAAGCTTGTGTTACTGAAGTTAATGCAAAAGTCTGGCCTCTGCTCATGGTTATTATTAAATATATATGCTAAGAGATCGGTCATCTATTATAAACGGTGATAGCCCTGGGTATAAATAAACATTTCTTTAGAGTTTGGCATCAGTTTTTCAGTGTGCTTCCTCAAAGGAGACAGTCTGTTTGAGGGATCAGTCTTGAGGGTGCATCTGAACCGAGAGGTGTGCAAGGCAGTGACCCCTGCCAGGTTCCACTGCAGGTGCTGGCGGTGGACAGTTCAGGTCCAAAGGCAGAGGTGGGCTGCGGTCACAGGTGCTGCAGGGCTTCCTGTCCTTGCTCCGTGTAACCGTCATCACGGTGGGAGTTGACCCACTGGCCGAAGGACTCCTGGATGTGCACGTTTCTCTGTGTGTTGGCCAGACGCTTCTTATCTCGGGAGAAGAAGCTAAACCTTTCGAAAGGGAAAGAGAGAAATGAGAGCCCGCCTTCGCTGTGCACGGTAGCGTTTTTGCAATGCCAGGACACACAGCAGCAGACGTGGAAGGAAGCAGATCAATCCAAGGTGTGAAAGGAGAGGTGGGGGTGCGGGTCAAAGTTATGTGAGAAAGCAGCAGGGGATTCTGCATGTCATTGTCACCGCACCTTGGAGGTGACACAGTGTGAACGGGGCGTATGCAACTACTGATGTGTGATGTATCTCATCTCTTACTTAAGCACTGCTGAGGGTCTGTTCTCATTATCAGCGGACATAAAAAACAAAACAAAAAAAAAACCGACTAGAAACACACGTCTGGAGTCTCTTTACCCTAACGATGCAGAGAAAGTAATGACTGAGAGCCACCTAGAATTTAAGATGATTCTGACATAAAGAGACAAATGTTTTTCCTTTAGGTAGTTATGTAACGTGAATCGGGAAACTACAAAAAGAGCACATCAGGGCCCAGATTTCCTGGATATTACTGCTAGAGAGGAGTCGGGAGTAGTTATTTTAGAAGAACAAGACAACCAAAAACAAGTAACGGTGCACACAGTTCTGTGATTAAACGCTGTGAAAACCGTCTGCAAATGAGAAAAACCGTCTGCAAATGAGACTGGGGAAAACGTCGGGGGAAACTGACTTAAGGGCGAAAGCCTTTAGACCTTCGCACAGTGACTTGCTGACTGGCAGTGGCCGATGTAGACCAAGGGGTCTTTTTAAAACAGCTGTGACTGCTGATCACTGATCAGAGTGAACCATCTGATGCCTAAAAGACGAAGGCAGAAATTACAGGCAAAAAGCTTATACACTGGCCCGTTGATTTTTTAAAATTTTATTTCAAGTAGGCTCCACACCCAACATGGGGCTCGCTCTCACGACCCTGAGATTAAGAGTCGCACGCTCCACAGACTGAGCCAGCCAGGCGCCCCGGAACTGGCCCATTTAAAAGGAGGTCTGCCTTACTTCCACCTCCACAAAGACCAGGACCCTCAAGTAAACCTGAGGTGGCCCACCTTGAATTTCTCCCAAAAACCTTGGCTAACTTGCCCTTCGATACTCGTACTTTCTAATGAGATTCATTCTTCTCTCACCAAGTTCTGCTACTCTTCAATTTTGGTTCCTGAACTTGGTGAGAGAGATAATAGCTATGTTATGTTTCCCAGGGGCAGGAATAGGAATGCACCGCTGAGAAACTGAAGCTTCAAATCAACTATTTTTAGTTCCTCTGTCTGTTCACCTATTAGCTCCCCCCTACTCCCACCCCCCCCCCCCCGGCTTGTAAGTGCTGTGGCCTATGGAGTTCAGTTTTAATCACATCTGGGCAAACATGATTTTATTATTCTGTGATTACTGGACCCTACGGTCACCTCCTACCGGGAATAAACTGGTCTTTCACTGTAAAGCTGGGGCAAGCCAAGTGTATCTGGAGAAATTCTCCCTACCAGCTAAAGGCTCTTTTCTCTACAACAGACATGCGTCCTGGCACACAAAGGCACAATTTTCATACCGGGTTATTTGCGAGCTCTCTCCATAGTGTGATCAGGGCAATCAGCTGGCCAAAAATACAGCAACACATCACTGCCACATGTCACCTCTACCTGACTCACGCAGGAAAGCCACATGCCGCTTCCTGTCCAAGGGGACCCAGAGAGACACAAAGCGTTGGTCCCCTCCTCACGGGATCAAATGGCTTTCTGACGATGGCTCGGCGAAACAAAGCGGTTTAGAAAGCTAGGGCGTGAAGGTCGAACACGGCATTAGTGTCACTCGGGGGTTGGGGGGGTGGTGGTCACTGTGGGCGTTGATTACTGACCCGTCACTTAAAGGACCTTCTTTACTGGATCACGGACAAGGTGATTTTTAGAACGGAAACGAGAAAAGACAAAAAGAATTATCGGTGACAGAGCCGAGAATTCCGCAGCTGCCCTCGTGCAGATCGAGACTCACGGGCACAGGTCTGAAATCACATTCCACACACACGCGCGGGTGGGGGCCATGCAGCTGGAGTGGCCAAGGAAGACAGGCCGGCCTTGGCAGAGCCTCAGCACACATTCCAAAGGCACAGCTCAGAACGCAAGCAGAAACACACACAGTGCCTACAAGGGAAACGAGTCGTCGGACAGGTTGCAGGGTGGGGTCATCTATTATCAGTCCCGCTGCTACCATGGGCATTATGGCTGTAAAGATCCTGGTTAGGAAAGTACAGATAGACACAGAGAAGATAAAAACAGAGGAGGCATGAAAAACAAACACATTCCACGCACAGACCGGCTGAAGGGTTTGCTTATAGTAGGCGTTACGGATGGAACTGTGTCCCCCCCCCCCCCAAAAACTCATGGTGAAGTGCTCCCATGACCTCGGAAAGCGACCTTATTTGGAGGAGGCAACAAGAGAAAGTTCTACTAGAGAAGAGTGGATCTTTTTTTTCCTTTTTTTTTTTTTTTAATGTTTATTTTTGAGAGGCGGCACGAGCAGGGGAGGGGCAGAGAGGGAGACGCAGAATCCGAAGCGGCTCCAGGGTCCGAGCTGGCGGCACAGAGCCCAACGCGGGGCTCAGACTCAAGAACCGAGGGATCGTGACCCGAGCCGAAGTCGGACGCTCAACCACCTGAGCCACCCAGGCGCCCCGAGAAGAGCAGATCTTTATAAAAGGGGGAAATCTGGAGACACACACACACACACACACACACACACACACACAGGGGGGCCGTTCCGTGAAGATGAAGGCAGAGATCCAGGTGATGCCTCCACGTGCCAGCAAAGGCCAAAGATCGCCAGCAAACCCCTGAAGCTAGGAGAGGCACAGAACATTCTCTCTCGGTCCTCAGGGGGAACGGGCCCTGGCCACCCCTGGCTCCGGGACTCCCAGCCTCCAGGAGAGTGAGCCAAGACATTTCTGTCGCTGAAGGCTCCCAGTTGGCGGCTCTTTATTAAGGCAGCCCTAGCAAAGTCACGCAGCACCACCGAGGGAAGACAGGGTCGGCCTCGGGGCTGAAAGGCAGGCCCGGGTTTGGGAAAGAAGGAGTCAAAACCCGCTGTAGCTTAGTGGGGACACCCTCGGTGTCTTCCAGCAAATCTCCCCCACTACCATGCACCGCAGGCCCGGTGCCCCGAAGAAGGCAGCCGGCGCGAGGGGGGGGGGGGGGTGTCCAGGAGAGAAGACGAGTGGGCGGAGCAAGAGGACCGAGGCAGAGCACGTGCACGGGCCACCCCCGCTGCTAAGTCAGAGCTGACACCGAGTTCTTGTCCGTCCCTGGTCTTGGCAAGGAAAACGAAGAAGAAACGACACTCAAGTCAGAATCAGAGCTTATTCTGAACAATTTTGATTTTTTTTTTTTAGATGCGGGCGGGGAAAAGATAGAATGTGAGTGTCTAGTGAGGTTTGGGATTATCTGTGTTTGGATTCACCTCTGATACACTTCAAAAGGCAGCTGGGAGTTGGCATCCTGGCAGAACCACGTGGATGTCTTCTCACGGCGATGAGAAAAGGGGGCACCTTTTGTCATCTGAACGTGCCCAATCCCCAGAGGCTGGGCTGTCCGGCACTGTTGGCTTTCCAGGGGCTCGACCTCTGCCAGGACCCCTCTTGGCATAACAGGGAGCCCCCAAAGACACAGTCACTGTGGAGGATGGCCCCAGATGCAGGGTGAGATGTATGCCCGCCTGGAAATGCTGGGCTTCATTTGGGGTCCCATCAGGGGTCAGACTGGTGCACAGGGGACTCGGGACACCTGGAAGGTTCCAGTAAAGTAACTATATGCTTCACTGAATGGACAGCCCCCTTCCTTCCCAGAAGCCTCCCTGTCCTCTGGAGGGACAGCCACTTCCTGGGAAAAGACTGGCTTGGGCATCTGGGTGGCTCAGTAAGTTAAGTGTCTGACTTACGCTCAGGTCATGATCTCATGGTTCGTGGGTTCGAGCCCCGCGTCGGGCTCTGTGCTGACCGCCTGGAGCCTGGAGCCTGCTTCGGATTCTGTGTCTCCCGCTCTCTCTGCCCCTCCCCTGCTTGTGCTCTGTCTCTCTCTCTCTCTCTCAAAAATAAATAAGCATTAAAAAAAAAAAGACTGGCTTTTTTTGGTCAAAAGTTTATGTCTGAATATGGTGTGGCTGGCTTTACCTTCTCCCCCCCCCACTGATTATTTCTGGAAGATGCAAACCAAATGCAGTTCTAACAGTGGCATTTCAGGCAGTGCAATGGGCGGCTGTGAGGAAGCTATTTCTGGGCTGAAGCAAGGAGGCTGGTGGGTAGGAGGACAGGGACCAGTGTCTGATACTTGGGTGGCTGCCTCCTCTGAGGCCAACCTCTCGGGCGCATAGGAACCGTTGCCTGCGCCCTGCCTCCCTGGCCGGAGCCTCCGCCCCTGCTCAGCAGACAGCTGGGTGCTGTGTGTACCTCTGTAACGGAGAGACAGAGGCCACACAAAGGGGGCGCTGGTGCCTGGTGGCCGCTGGGGACAAGACTGGAGTCACTCAGAGCTCCCTCGTGACCTTCCCAGGCAGTGCCAACCTGGACTCTCCGGCCGGCAGCTGCTCAGTCACAAGCTTTTCTTGGACCGTCTTCTGGGCACAGTTTTAACTGGTGACAGGAGTTTCTGGTTCCCTTCGCCGGTTCAGCCCAGAAACGTAGACGCTGACGTCCCTGGCTTGTGGTGCACTTGGGACAGAAGGGACTGGGCAGTCGGCCCACAGCTGGTGACTCAGGAATGGGGCAAGGAAACGGGCGGTGGGAGGTACACAGAAGGCACGGTTCAAACCCCACCTCTGACCCTTCCCAATGGTACGAACTAAATGAAGTCAGTGGGCTTCTCTGGGCCCAATACTCATCTGAGAAGTGGGGCTAAGTCTCCCAGCTCTGAGTCTCTGACCAGGGGGAAGATACCTCAGTGTAGGTGCTCTAAGCTGATGGAGCCCCTCCAGACCTCCAGGGTAGGTACTGCTCACACACTGGTGGGTGGAAAAAAACGGTCAAGGGCATGAGGTTGAGCTAGGAAGCAGCCAGGTCCTGTACTAAAGAGGCTGTGTGATTCGTATTCCACAAAAGCAAGGACCGAGGGACAAGTGGACCCCGATGGGTGCCAGAGGTGTGAGGGATGGGAAGGGAGGCGGGCATGAAACCATGTTAAGAGCCCCATTCCCTGCCCCAGCCCCAGGAAAGATTCGTCCCGGCCCCTGGCTCTGGGCTCACAGGCCACACTGACAGTTCTCAGTCAGCAGCCGAGGTGGACAAAGGCGACCAGTGTCCTGCCTGGGCTGGTCAAAAGCCTTTTGTGCCAGTCTGATCTTCTAGTCATCCCCTAGAAGGCCGGGGTGGCCATGGGACTGGCCACCTGCACCCTGTGGACGGGGGGGATTCTGATTTCTCTCTCCCCCTCTGTGTGTTTCTCGCTCTCTGGCTCCCCAATTCCAGCGGCTTCTCTTCCCAGTCTCGGAGCCCCAGGTTTTGCTGAGCAGACAGAGGCCACAGTGAAGGGGAGAAGGGCCCAGAGTCCTTGGTAGAACAGTCTGGAAAAAAGGATTAGACACCACAGCCTATTCAGGTGTGGGTAGAGGGACCAGTGGGAAGAAGACTGTTGGCTAATTCTGATAACTCGTCTCTGCATTTTATCCAGTTTGGGATTTGCAAAAGCCCCTCATAATTGTCTGCTTGCGAGTAAAGGGGGGCTGGAGCAGAAAACTCTAAAACCGAGGACAGCCCCGCTTGGAGGGCAGGCTTACAGCTGCGTACATCCTAGGGTTACGGCGCTAGAGGCGTTAAAAGATTTGTTTTTAGTTTATTTTGAGAGAGAGACAGAGAGAGTGAGTGGGGGAGGGGCAGAGAGAGGGGGGGGGGAGAGAGAATCCCAAGCAGGCTCCGCACCGTCAGCACGGGCTCGAACTCACGAACCGTGAGATCGTGACCTGAGCTGAAACCAAGAGTCAGACGCGTAACCAACTGAGCCACCCAGGCGCCCCTAAGAGGGTCTGATTTTTAAAGACCTGGCAATGAATCGCTGAAGGAAGCATAGGCCTGGTCTCTCGGTCCTGCCCCTCCTCAGCCCAGGGGCGGATTATGTGGGCTCATGAACTTTGTCTCAGCTTCCCCAGGTCTTAACCCGAAGTTGTAGCTACTGAAGCACAAGGTCAATGATGCTCATTGCTACACGTGTGTGTGGGGCTGGCAGATGGCTCAGAGTTCAACAAAAGTCAATCCCATCCCTTAGCGCTGGATGAGAAACGCTAACCAAGGGTGAGAGTCTCCCTGGGTACTGAGTACATCATAAGACTTCAGACTGGAGGACCCTCACCCCCATGATAAGGCCACAACGGACACCCAATCCTTCTGTCCGCCCAGCCCTGTGAGCCCCCTGGGACCCGTCCTCCCCCCTACTTCCAGTCCATCTGAACCAGACCAAGTTTGAGCCATCCCAGCCTCAGGCCTGTGGAGGAGACCCAACCCGGCTGATGGATATACTGTCCTGTGATTGGCTTAGAGGCCATGTGAGCCGGTCTGAGCCAATGAGACTTGATTCCGTGACTCCTGTGGAAGATTCTCTTCCCACTGGAGTCTCAGACAGAAGAAAGCAGAAGGCTGAGCTGATGTCTGCCATGTTGCCACCCTGAGGGACAGTGTGTTCAGGAAAACAGCCAGAGGTGGAGGGAATGAGGCAAAGCCCTGATGACAAGGCCTGGATCCAGCTGAGCCTGAAGCCAGTCTGACCTGGGAATTTTTGGTCCCTTCGCTCCCAGTCTTTCTTCAGTTACTTTGAGTTGAGTTTCAATTGCCAATGTTATTACTAATTAATACATGGCCAAACAGTGCTGGGACTCAGAGGATGCCTTTCTGGTTACAAGTTCCACCCTTCAGTAAGTATTTACGGCTAACCAGAACTGGGGACTGCACACAGGGATTGAGGGCCAAGCAAATAAGCAACGTGAGGCTGGCGAGAGGGGCTTGGGAAGGAGCCACGCGTTCACGCACATGCTCCAGAGGGCGGCCGGCCTTTTCCAAGAGCAGTCACAAGGCTGCACGTGTCCTGGTTTCCCCTCCCGGCCACCAATGCTGAGCGTTCAGTCGCTTCACAGGGTGAGGGCTAGCCGAGGATTTCCTAACGTAACTGGCTTTGTAAAGGGTGAGGTCCCTGAGTGACACCCCAGTGCCCCTCCCCACACACTCCCAGTGGCTCTTCCGACTCTTGCCACCTCCTTTCACAAAGCTTCTGCCAGAGTTTGGGAGAAAGAGAGGAAGAGGGTAGAGCCAGAAGGCCCGGAGGGAGGAAGACCCTCTCGGGAGAGACATCAAGGCTACAAGACAACAGCGTGAGCACGCGCACCCTGCAAATAGTTCGAAACGTGGGCTCTGGGGCCAGGCTGCCCAGGTTTGAACCCTGGCTCTGCGTCTTAACAACTGAACGTCCTTAGGCAGCTGCCTTAGCTTCTTTAACTGTAAAACGGGAATGACAGTGTCTCTACCTCCCAGGGGTACGGTGGGGACTGGATGAGATCATCTATCTGCAGGAAAAGAACCTGGCACATAGTAGGCCCTTAGCAGACATTAGCCAACGAGACCAGAAGTTTTAACCCTCTACCTAAAGGGCTGCAGGTGTCAATGAACCTGAAACTGTATGTGTGGTTTTCCTCTGCCCTCAGGGAAAGGGTCTGCAAACTCTCGGAATCTCAAAGGAGTCTTTTGATGTAAAGAAACACTGAAGTAGTTTAAAGTCTGGTTGAGGGGCAAGGCTGAGTTTCTTTCTTGTGTGCTCCCCACAGCAAACAGGGCCTGACTGCCTGCATGTATTACGCAGCAGTGAATACTTAATGGAGAGACGGGGGTGGTGTGGGAGTCAGCACGGGAATGCACTGATCGAGCGGACCAGGGCCCAACCCTTCAGATGCTCGAATCTCTCCCACCAGTCTTATTTGCTGCCCAGTGACAGGCCCCCGCCGAAGCCCCGAGCCTTGGCTACAGGCCCCGCCCCCTTTCCACCCTCTCAGCCTTACCCAAACCTCTCTGCCCAGGGAGCCCCTGAAGGAACTCAGCATTCAGATACAGAGATGAACTCAGAGTCAAGGGACAGGCCCGGTGTGCTCCGAGGTTAGGCCTGTCTCAGCAGGAGATGGTTAGTGACAAGCCTGGCCCTGGAGCAGGTGCCCAGAAGTGAGAGGCTGTGTGAACCACCAGGTCAGCCGTGAGCGAGCAGCCCCACACTCAGGAAGCACATCACTTACAGTCGCTTGATCCCAGACTCCGGCTGGGGGGACATTCTCGGGTGGGCGACCGGTGGAGGTTGGGGTATTCGATTTTCCTCTTCTATTTCTTCACTGGAAGGAGTTGAGAGGTGTGAGATAAGACAGTCAAAAATTCTGTAAGAGCTGGAATATTCTAGAAGGGTATTGTCTGATGGTCTGGGAGGGCTTGTACTAGGAAGAGGGGGACCTAGGAAGATGGCCATAGTGGCCTGTGCCCCAACAGTCTCTTTGCCTGGGGGGCGTGGCCAGTGAAGAGAGAGGTCAGCCCTGGAGGCAATGCCTATGGTCTCTTTGGCCCAGCTGGTCAAATGTGAAGAATTTCAGGAAACGAACCCACATCTCAGAAACGCAATCTTCAGTTTCCTCTGAAGAATCTTGCCACACAGAACCTGTCCTTGCCAAATGCTATCTTCATACCTTTGTGGCTTCTTCCATCTCAACATCTCCCACACCTGACTAGTACCCTATCCTTTAGGGAAGGGCCCAGTTCAAATGCCACCTCTGCCATGAAGTCTTCCTGGTTCCTACCCCATCCCTGAGAAGTAAACTCTCCCTTTGAACAGCCAGTGCACACAGCTTCAGTAAAACTTTCTTATGTGCCAGGCTTACAGTGGGTTTTCAATAAAAATACATGGCACTGTGTCTTCTGTGCCTCTCGTTTTCCCTACTGGAGCAGGGACCACATCTGGTGCATCTGTCCTTCCTTCTGGCTCTCCACTCAAGAAGTATTTGTTGCATACCGACTCTGTGCTAAGCTCTATCCTAAGTCTTGGGAACTTAGCCATGAACAAGACGAATGTGGTTTCTGGTCTCACGTTGTTACAGTCTGGTATGGAAACATACAATAAAACAAGCACATTAACGAACAGGATTTCAAAAAGACGGTGAAGGACTGTGAACTGAGTAAAGGGACAGTGACTGGGACAGGGCACTCCTTTGAAAGGGAGATAATGTGGAAGGAAGGCCTCTCTGAGGAGGTGACCTCTGACCTGAATCCTGAGTGACCAGCAGTCAACCATGGGAAGAGTCAAAGAGAATGTTTTCCCAGCTACAGGACCAGCATGTGCAAAGGTCCTGAGGTAGAAACAAATGTAGTACGTTTTGAGAAACCAATAGAGGGGTAGTGTGTATAAAGCTGAACCAGTATGTACAATCGAGGAACTGGATTTTAAATGTTATTTTAGTTTAACTCATTTAAACTTAAATAGCCACTCAGCTAGTGGCTTTCGTAGGAGACAGTGCCGCCCTAATATATGCAAGGAGGTCACTGGCCAAAAACCGAACGAACAAATACTTAGGCTGCACAGCTCTGCCATCTCTTATCTGCAAAATTCTAACATCCAAAAAGCTCTAAAAACAAAAATTCATTTTTTGGTCACTCATTTGGTGGCAACACCTGCAAAACTCTCATGAGGCCGATGACAGTGTTTATCCCATGTCGTATGAATATTCACATCTTGGCCACAAAAATATTAGCGTGTTTGATTTGGGGGGGGGGCTGCCGCAGGGCTCGCTGGTGGTGTGCGTGATGTATTCCTTTCTAACAGCTGGGAAGTGCTGAATCAGAAAACGCACCTGGGCCCAAGAGTCTCAGAAAGGGATCGTGAACTTGTGCGTTAGGTGCTTCCAGACAGGGTCCCCGGAACGGAGACAGATGCAGTTCTTGTCCTTCCCAGACTCCGCACAACCCCAGCAAGGAGCCAGCCCTGGAGCTCCCGGGGACGCTCACCTCTTATAGTACGCCAGCTCCTCCTGCAACAAAAACACCTTGGACTTGAGTTCGTTCCTCTCGTGCAGCACGTCCCGCAGCTCCTGCAGGGTGAAGCGGGGGCGGTTGGGGTCCTTGAGATCCAGGGCCATCTTCTCCGCCTCTGAGACACACTCCTCTCCGCCCGGCTCCGTCTGGAGGAGGCAGAGATGCTGCTAATGAATTCCTGGCGGCCACCAGCACCAGCACCCACCCCGCATCCTGCCGGAGCCCGAATCTCCCACCCTCCCGGGGCCTCGCAGCTTGCCAAGGGCGCTATTTTAAGAACTCGCAGGCGGCCTCTGCTCACGTTCTGTGCAGTCAGCATCGCGTTGGAGACGAAAGCCAGCGGCCACCTGTTCATTGTTCTCCTTCTCAGCAGCCAGCCCTGCCGTCCTGGTGCCTCCCCACCTGACTCAGGGGTTTATTACCAACACCACTAAAAGGTGTCCAAGGGGAAGAAACAGCACACCCCAAATGCTGCCGCCCCCATAGATCTGCTTTCCTTGTCCCATATTCTCTCCTCGTATTCTTACTAAGACCGTTGCTAAGAAGACCTTTGCTAATTTGGCCAAAGTTGTTAAAATCAGAGCTTATGCCCAGTTTTCTCTTCCCTTTTCATTTAACATTGAGTCGTACAGGTTTTCCCATTTGTTCCTGGACTTCTGGTCAAGCCCCGTCATCTCCAGTGGCTGAGGGATCGGAGGGAGCCCGGGGGAAGAGGCAGGTGACATCACAGCAGGTGTGCACGGGCGGGGCATTTCTCTTTCCACGCAGGTCCCTCAGATGGACCGGAGCGTGCTAAGTCACTGCTTCAGGCCAGACCCTAACCTCATCCTCCCTCCCATTCTCACAGCAAGAAGGTTTTTAAAACAAAACAAAACAAAACACAACACAACTGGTAAGAGACACTTACTATAAAACCGACCATTAAAAATACACTTCGGTGGCACTTAGTACATTCACGGTGTTGTGCAGTCAGCAGCTCTGTCTAGTTCCACAACATGTTCTTCACCCCAAAGGAAACTCCATACCCACTAGCCGTCACTTCCCAGCCCTCCTCCCCCCAGACCCTGGCGACCACTGTCTGCTTTCTGTGTCCGTGGATTTGCCCTTTCTGGACATTTCGAATAAATGGAATCAAACAGTATGTTTCCTTTTGTGTCTGGCTTCTTTCAGGTAGCGTCGTGTTTTCCAGGGTCATCCATGCTGTAGCAGGTCAGTGCTTCGTGCCTTTTCATGGCTGAATACTATTCCGCGTATGGATATGCCACGTTTTGTTTATCCTATTACCCACTGAAGGGCATTTCGGTTGTTTCTACCTTTAGGCTATTGTGAACAGTGCTGCCACAAACATCTGTGTACGAGGATTTGTCTGAACCCGTTTTCAATTCCTCCGGGGGGATACCTAGGGGAGGAGCTGCTGGGTCACACGGTCTCTCTCTGTTTAACTGTTTCCTACAGCAGCTGCCCCACTTTACGTTCCGTCAGCAGCGTAGGAGCGTTCCACAGTCTCCACATCCTCTCTAACAAGTGTTTTTCTCCTTTTTTTTTTGATAGCAAGGAAGGTTTTGCAAACTGCCTCCGAGTCAGCTGGCCAAATCTGCGGGGGTTTCTGACACCCTTGAACCGCCAATATCCCATCATCAACTAGAAGGAGTGGACAAAAGTTCAGGACCACAGCAGGGAAGCTCTGGAACAGGGGCAAGTGGGGTTGAAACAGACACACCACCCCCCTGCCCCAAATAAATCCCACAGAGGCATAGGAGGAAATGCATGCCGACCCAGACGATGACAGAAGGCCAGCAGGTTGAAGGACCCCAGGAGGCAGAGCTGAGATGCCTCCATCCTGGGACAGTCAGCACAGGCTGTTCTGGGAAAGGACACGTGAAAGGAGACACCACTCGGCAGGGCAGATCAAGTGACAGAGAGTCACCCAGCAGGCACAGGTCGGGGAAGCGGGTCTGACCAGGAGTCAGCGCGGAGCAGGGGAGGCACCTGGCTCCAGCAGAAGATGGAAATATGCCGTCCCCAAGCCCTCTGGGCAATGGAGCGGGGCCTCTTCCCACCCAACAAGTATGGACGACTTCACGTCCCAAGAAGGTTCTCTAGGTATCTGCTGATGCCACACCTTCAGGTGGGCTGTGTCCCCAGGGGACGTCTTCAGCGTCTGCCTCCTACAAAGCCACACAGTTGGACAGTGTCCTCCACCCAAGGCCGTGCATGGCAAGTGCCTTGTATGCAGTAGGCACTCACTAATGCCGATCCCCTTCTCCTGCTCAGGTTAACCACGGAGCATCTTTGGACGTCTGTAATAAACATTGAGTGAATAATTGGGATCTCGATAAATACTGGATGTCTCGATAAACATTCCAGCATTTATTGAGCATCAGCTGTGTGCCTGCTGGGCACTGAGCTAGTGAGATGAGTCAGCTGGGGTTGGAGGGAAGATACACATAGACAGAAACTTGCAAAGTCCTGTAATAAGAGGTGCAAGGACATCAAACTCTAACTGGGAAGGATCATGGAAGACATTACTGCAGAGGTAGTCTCTGTGCATGGGGTCTTGACGAATGTGTAGGAGTTTACCAGGAAGTCTGGGTGTCCCCCCAGTGCCGCCCCCCCCCAACATTTTGTGTGGCCTTCACTGTGTTCTAAAACTCTTTGGAATTAGTTCCCAACAGTTTTTTTTTTGTTTGTTTTTTATTTTTAAAAATTTTTTAATGTTTATTTTTGAGAGAGAGAGAGAGAGAGAGCATGCGAGTGTGAGTGGGGGAGGGGCAAGAGAGAGGGAGACACAGAATTGGAAGCAGGCTCTAGGCTCTGAGCTGTCAGCACAGAGCCTGATGCAGGGCTCGAACTCACGGACCGTGAGATCATGACTCACGAACCGTGAGATCATGACCTGAGCCGAAGCTGGATGCTCAACCGACTGAGCCACCCAGGCGCCCCTCCCAACCGTTTTATATCAGGAGATTTCACACTATTTGGGTCTTGAGCTTCGTTTTGGAAGAAATATTGGAAGACTGGGTTACACTGGGTCCACACGGCAACACTGGGCTGGTGCTGCATAGCAGCTATTGCCTTTTATGTGTTCTTTCCGTGTCTGCTCCCGCCCCCCCCCCCCCCCCCCCCGTTCCTCTGTGCCTGGACCCCATAGGCACGGGCAGCCCCTGCCGTGGACCCAAATTTCAGGCTCACACACTCCCTCCAGCCTCTCCCTTCCCAGATAACTCAGGCCCTGCCATTCACTGGGGCAAGTCTGTGCCTCTCTGTGTCTCTGAGAGGGGCCGTCTGGCAGGGATCCACACCTCCTGGGGAAGGTGAAAAGCCCTTCACGAGGGTTCCCAAATCCGCACTTCCCAAGAGGCCTTTGGGCAAGCTGCCTGATCCCCTCTGGACCTTCATTTCCCCATCTAGCCCTTGATAATCCAGTAATATGTCTAAGCTCTGTTTCCGCCCAGGCACTGGAGACCGGAGATTCCCCAGAACACATGCTCTCCGGACCCAGCAGGTTCCACCCACCCCCGTGGGCTGTAAGCACCCAAGAAACGGAAAGGCTTCCTCAGACCTGAGTTCTTTTTCTCTGGGGAAGGGATGTTTCTTTAATCAGAGCAGCAACCTCATGCCCTGGAGCTCAGGGGATTCCCAGACAGGTTTGCAAAAAAGTCCCGACTTCTGGGACCGCTGCCTGAAGTGCAGAAGAGGGAGCGTGGGGCTCCAGCTCTTCCGGAGGCCCTGCAGGTGCCAATGTAGCGCCTCGAGCAGCCCAGGACTGGCCTGTCCTGAGAGAGACCGCGAAGGCTCTTCCCACCGTGGAAATCAGGCCCATCGCCGATGGGTCTTCTAAGTTTACTCCACGAGGGACCACAGAGGTGGCTGGGGTTATCGAGGATTGTCCACTAGTCCCCGGAGGCACTCTGGGCACAGCTTGAAGGAGATGCCCTCAGGCCCCAGCTGTCCCCAGGGAGGCCCCAGAAGCCAGCTGACAAGCAGTGGGGCCAGACTGGCTTAAAGAAGGCCACATCCTCCACCAGGGCCCTGCGTCCTGAGGCCCAGCCCCCTGGCCCCTGGCCCCCGACCTGGGCACATCAAGGCCACTATGCTCCCTCAGCTCCTGGCCCAGCGACGGGGGGTGACTCTGCCCTGGTCACCTTCAGTAACTCCAGGCCCACCATGCATGCATTCAGCCAGAAAACCCAGCTTCACACACCAGCCATCAGGCCCCTGGTCTGCTTTCCCTGAGCACTTAAATAAACAAACATTTATTAAGATGACAGAATTTGTAAGGCAGAGACATCAAGTAGGTAACTACTAGCTTCACAGTTTTGTTATGATTTTAGATGAAATCCTTTAGATAGGGAGCCCACCAAATCATTTTCTAGAGGGTTCTATGTCTACCTATCAAAGGTAGAAAAGCCTCCAGTGAAAACATGAGAAACCGGACAAGCTAGAAAACATGCTGAGTGAGGGAGCCAGTCAGGACCACGTGTTACGTGATTCCACGTCCCTGAAATGTCCGCACACAGGCAGATCCAGAGACAGAAAACAGATTCACTGTGGCCAGGGGCTGGGGGAGGCAGAGATGGGGAGTGGCTACTAATGGGTACGGGGTTTCTTTGGGGAGTGATGGAAATGTTCTAGATCGTGGAGATGGTCGTACAATAGAGTGAACATACTAAAACCTGTTGAACTGTATACTTTAAGTGGCTGAATTGTATGTGAATGTCTCAATAACTATGTTATAAAAACATATAAGGAGGCTTATTTACCGGTGGTCACAGTGAAAGACTGATGTAGCTCAGAAAGGATCGCATGAATCGAGGGGGAGAACCGGAGTAACCAAGGCATTGATGAGAACTGATTCCTCCCCACCTCTGGATCCCTCTGTAGCTCCCATCTCCTCTCACCGATCCTATGCCAGGACCAGCCCACCACCCCAGCTGCGCCTGTTCCTTCTCCAGTCTGGCTCGTGTTCTTTCTCCTGCCTGGAGTGCCCTGCCCCACGTTCCTCCCTAGGCATCATCCTAGCTATCCCATAAGACTTGTCTCAATGACTTGAAAACCTGCACTGTGCTCGCTTCTCCACTGAGGATCCACCGTGCCCTCCTCCGGCCCCACGGCCCTCTATCCCTGCCACGCTAGCTAGCTGGTCTACTGAACCACCTCAAGCTCATTCCCCTCATTTTTCAGATAGGAAACTGAGCCCCAAAGAGATGGATGGGCCCCAGATCCCGCGGCAGCAGGTGGAAAGCCACCACAACCCGCAGCTTCCCTGTGTGAGTGACAAGTATCTTGAACCCTACTCAGCTCCGAGGGAGGGAGTCAAACTCAGCAAGGACGCCCCAAGTTTGGGAACAGACTCCGCAAAGCAGCCCAGCGGCTTAGTCATAACTGCCACCTGATTTTACTCCACTTCCGTCCCACCCGCTTGGTGCCAGCAGGGGAAACTGACACGGACAGGCAGTTGGGCCAAGGAGACGTGGCATGTCCCTGTCCTGTCGCTAAATAGATGCGGAGCAGGGCTCGGCGTCTCGTGGCTGGGGTGGTGTCCCCGGGACCTGGGTTTGCGGCAAGCCCCGCCTTCCCAGGAGGAGCCGGGCCTGACTTCTCATGGGGCACAGGGGGCTGCAAGAGGGACACCAGGGGAGGAGGGGGGGTGACTGCCCTCAGCCGCGCCTAGTGGTTATTTCTGGCATCTGTCTCCTCCTCACCCATCCCACTGCCATAGATTGGGCACAGACCTCGCCTTTCTTGTCTGGACTACTGCAAAGGGCTCCCAACGGCTCCTTCCCCTCCCAAGAGCCCTCCATAGACTCCGAGCTGATCCCACTCCTCCCCTGCTGAACCCTGTGGGGGGCGCCACAGTCCCCACTGCTCAGAGTCTTGTGTGTGGCCTTCTGGGCTCCGACTTCCCGGTGCTGTAGACGACGGCTGCCGTCTCTGTCTGCCCTGCCACCGTTTCCATACTTGTCTGGGCTGGGTCCTTGCCGCTGTCCTCTGGAGAAACTCCCCCTGCCCACCTCCGGCGCGTGCGGCATGGATGGGCACCGCGTGGCGTAGCCATGTGACTCAGGAACAGACACCCCATGCATATTCCGGACCTCAGGGCACAATGACTGGTTCAGCGATGGGCCGAGGAGAGGGTTTCCTGAGACTGGCTGGGAATTTGGGAAAGAGGCAATTTCTTTTCACTGGGGTTGGTATACTGGTAGAGTACCAGGGGCCACTATATGGCAAGAGCCGACTTGAGAATGACACCGACACAGAGGAAAGCAAAGCTGAGAGATCTGATAGCATCATTTGGGCCCCTGGAACCAGCTATACCTGAAGCCATCATTAACTCAAAGCTTTTACTATACAACCCAAAATTCCTCTTTTTGTTTTTTTATTCCTTAAATCACTTTAATTTAGGCTTCTGTCACTTCTAGCCAAAAAGCAAGCCCTAACCTCTCCCTTTTAAGGCCTCTTTCCCTAACCTCCCTAACTGTATCCCAGGTACCTGTGCTTCGGAGAATCTAGAACTGTCTGGCCTGAACTCACGAGATATCTAACGACCGTGCTGGCATTTGAGCCAACCTGATTGTGGGCTCCTCTGTCTTCCCTCCCCTACCTGTAACCCAGGAAACTAGCACAGTGTCTGCAAACCTGAAACAGTCAGTAAATATTTGCTGGAAGAAAGAGTAAGCCCCGAGCCCTTCCCGAACAGTCCACTGTTTTTCTGAAGCAGCACGTCCACCTTCCACAACTACCTATCAAAATCTTAGCACTGTCAACACTGACATCCAGCTGAAGGGACACCTCCTCCATGAAACTGTGCGCCAACCCCGTCAGGATTAACTGCCCCATCTCTGTGTTCCTGGTACACCCCCCGGGGGCACCTCTCTGGGGCAGACCCCTCTGGTGCCCCGTGTCCAGATTTTAGGTGTAGCTGTGGTGTACTTCCAGCCGTGGAAAAAGCCCCCCTGCCCCCCCAACCCCAGGCACACATCGCACATCTTTCCATTTCTGCCCTGAGATCTGCTCTGTAAGTCCTGCCCGGGATTGTCGGGGACATAACACCCCCAGAGGCCACCAGCTCACTGGGGGCGGGTGCATGTGGATGAACGTTCCAAGCCTTTCTCCTCCAGAAAGACACTTCTGTGTTTCTCAGAGGTCCCAGCAGGACTGAGCTCCCACTGCAGTAACACCCCCGAATCCACTTTTCCTTCTTCCCCGTCTCATGCCCCTGATCTCTGGGGTCACCTCCCAGGTAAACCTCCTGCCCATCTTCCTTTTCTCAAGCTCTGCCTCAAGGGAACCCAGAAGACAATCTCTTACCACGAAGATAATCCCCTCCCACCTTAAGTGGCTGCGGGTGTCCAAGTCTGTCTCCTGCACTGGACGGTAAGCTCTTTGAACCTCCACAGTACTCAGCACAGTGCTTCCAGGTAGAAGACCAAACCCCACCCTGTGGCCTCCCTGGCCTGCAGCACCAGCCCGTGCCCATCTCTCTGACCTCACTCAGACCTTCTGCCTCCCCCTCACACTGCATACCAGCCACCCTTGTCTTCTTAGGCTCCCCCGATTGCACTGCAATTTCTCCTGCCACAGGGCCTTTGCGTGTGCCACTCCCCTGCCTGGAACTCACTCCCCCTTCACTGTTTACTCTCTCCTTCTTTTGATAATGTCTTTTTAGAAAATGCTTACTTATTTTGAGAGAGAAAGAGAGAACAAGTGGGGGAGGGGGAGAGAGAGAGGGAGAAAGAGAATCCCAAGCAGGCTCCGAGATGTCAGCACAGAGGCCAACTCGGGGCTCAATCTCACAAACTGTGAGATCATGACCTGAGCCGAAATCAAGAGTCGAACGCTTAACTGACTGAGCCACCCAGGCGTCCCTTGATCACCTCTTCAGAAAAAGCCTTTTTGACTCCTCCAGACGATCACGGTAATCAATAACAACAGCCAACACTGTAAGTGAACTAACTCACTTAATTGTCACGATGACCTGGGGCTAGACTGTTATTGTTCCCATTTTAGACATGAGGAAACTGAGGCACGGAAAGTCTAAGTAATTTATCCAAGGTCAGGGAGGTAGTAACAGGCTAGATTCGGAGCGAGTCGGACCAGCTCTAGAGTCCGTGTAGTTAGCCAGCTACACGCTATAGCTCCCGGCTCAGGCTCCTCCCAGCTCCCCTAAGTGTAATGGGAAAAACCAGGCAGCCTTGCCCACCTCCAGCCGGCTCACAGACCTACCTTCCCACTTGGCTTCGGTGGCTGGCTTCCCGCTTACCTCGGGCTCCTCCTCTCCATTCTGGCTGAGTTCACCCTGCAGCCTCTCTCGCAGCTTCCCAAGCTCTGCCCGCAGGCTGCCCATCTCCTGTTCCTTGGTTTGCAGATCTGCCTCTAGTTCCACCTTCTGTTCGATCAGGGCCTTCCCCTGGGCCTCCACCACTGTGACGCGGTGCCGGAGGTCGTGGTTGATCTTCATCAGCCGCGTCTGCTGCTGCTGCAGCTGGAGAAAGAGGAAGGCCGTTTATGGGGCCGCCACATGCAGTAGCTCGTGTGGTGCACTGCACGAGGGCAAATCGCCTACAGGCGTGCCATTCGCACCGGAGACATCTTGCTTTGTTTGAAGTCTGCTCTTATTCTTAGAACTGCTGAGGCCAGAAACGCTAGGATAATCTGATGACAGTTGGAAGAGAAGTGTTTCGTCAGTGTATTACGACGACTTCCGAACGGGCAGAAGTAGCATGCCTTGAGAATGGGGCATCTTTTTCTAATTCCGGCGCAGACGCCGTCCGGGTTTCTAGAGCAGCCTGGACCGTGCTGGCCTGCTCCCGGAGGGGCACGACGAGGCGGGGCTGACGGAAGCGTCGGGGTCAGAACAAAGCCTGACTGGGCCTCGGCACCTCCCCGGGGCGTGGGAGTAGCAAGGTCACGGGGCAGGCAGCGCCATGTTCCCTCCTGGGGCAGCGCACACTCGGCCGAGGGTCGGCCCCGCGGCCGCCGCTTCCGGACCCCGCCGCCCAGAGCCCACGGAAGGACAGAAGGGGGCAAGGGGACCGCTGGCCCGGAGGGCGGGCACGGGGCGGGGGCTGCCACTCACGGCCTCCACGTCTTCGTTCTTCAGACCCAGCTCCCTGTCCCTGGCGCGAATCTCGTCCCGCTGCTTGTCCACCACCTCCTTCAGCTTCTTCATCACCTGCCGCTCGCGCTCCGACATGCCTGCGGCGGGGTGGGCGAGGGCAGCGGGTGAGCCCCGCGTCCCCCGTCCCCTCCGAGCTCATCCCGCCTCAGGGCCCCGGCCGCTGCTTCGGGCTAGCCTCTCTGTGCCTCAGTTTCCACATCCACAAAATGGGAAACATAGTACCTACCCCACACGGCCACTGTGAGGACTGATTCAGCGAATACACAGGAAGCGTGGGAGACAAAGCCAAGGGGTGCTGTCTGTTTCTGCCGGCCCCGGCCCCCGGCCCCCCGAAGTATACAGTCGGCTCCGGGAGGCAGGGCCTTGCCTGTCCCGTTCACTGCGTATTCCCTCGGCTAGCACGGTGCCCGGCACACAGCAGGTGCTCGCTAAGTGATCTAGGGCGTTCATAAACCGTGGGGACGGGTGGCCGCTGCAACACGAGTGACAAAATCGGACAGCCTGAAGCATCAGAAATTTATTTTCTCATAGTTCTAGAAGGCAGAAGTTTAAAATCAGTCCAAAGTCAAGATGTCGCCAGGGCTGTGCTCCCTCCGGAGGCTCTAGGGGAGGATGAGTCCCTTCCCTCTTCTAGCTTCTGGTGGCTCCCAGTGTCCCTGGGCTTGTGGCCACATCACTCTGGTTTCTGCCTCCGTGGTCACAGGGCCTCCTCCTCTTCGGTCTGTGTCAGACCTCTCTCTGCCCCGCTCTTATAATAAGGACACTTTGATCGCATTTAGGGCCCACCTGAATAATTCAGGATAACCTCCCCTCTCAAGATCTTTTTTTTTTTTAATTTTTTTTAATGTTTAGTTATTTTTGAGAGAGAGAGAGAGACAGAGCATGAACAGGGGAGGAGCAGAGAGAGACACAGAATCCGAAGCAGGCTCCAGGCTCCGAGCTGTTAGCACAGAGCCCTCCATGGGGCTCGAACTCACAAACCACAAGATCCTGACCTGAGCTAAAGTCGGACACTTAACGGACTGAGCCACCCAGGCGCCCCTCCCCCTCGCAGGATCTTAAACAAAATCGCATCTGTAAAGATTTTTTTTTTAAGCTTATTTATTTTTGAGAGAGAGGGTGAGCAGAGCAGGTGCAGAGAGGGGAGGGACAGAGGATCTGAAGCAGGGTCCACACTGACAGCAGAGAGCCGGATATAAGGCTCGAACTCACGAACTGTGAGATCACCACCTGAGCGGAAGGCAAGCTGCTTAACCGACTGAGCCACCCAGGCGTCCCACAACTGTAAATATTTTACCCTACGAGGTAACATCCACAGATTCCAGGGATCAGGACCTGATATTTTGGGGACCATTATTCAGCCTCCTACAAGCACTGGGGTCGACAGCTAATCCTTGCTTCCCAGGAGCAGTGGTGGTCAGCCTCAACCACAGACTAACAAGAGAGAACCATTCTCCCTTTCTCTCCCTACATGATTCCCTCCTCCAACCTGCTCCATTCCATCTGAGTCTTTCCCGCTGAGAATCTCCCCTCTCCTGTCCTGGATATGCCCAAGCAGGCGGTCGACACCATGGACAGGCATTTGTGCAATGTTGCAGGGGCCACAAACCCAGGTAGGACCTGGGCCTTGCTCCTGAAGAGCATGAGACTTTCTATAACAGTCACAATGCGGACGTCCTGGAGGGCAGCCATCCTGCCTCAACTGTCGCTGTATTCTAGGGCTTCCCACGGGGTAGACGCTCCAGGCTGATGCGGTCGGGACCCATCCCCCGCTGCCCCCCCTCATTCCCAAAGCGCGACTCACTCCCACCAAGCCCACTAAGGAAAAAACGCTTTATATCCTTAACCATTTCAGTGTTATTTCCAGAAGTGGGTATTATTATCACTGTTGTTTTTAACATCAGTCCCATCTTACACATACGGAAAACTGAGGCCCAGAGACAGACTTGTTCAATGTCGCACAGCCAAGCCCTGGCAGAGCCAGGGCTCCAACCCCGGTTTTCTGACTCCGAGTCCCATGTCCTCTCCAAGATGCCATGCTGCCTTCCTAGAGCCTGCTTTGGATCCCATGTCTCCCTCTCTCTCTGCCCCTCCCTGCTCACACTCTCTGTCTCTCTCTCTCAAAAATAATAAATTAACAATAAAGATTTACAAAGGGGGGGGCACCTGGGTAGCTCAGTTGGTTAAGTGTCTGACTTCAGTTCAGGTCATGATCTTGCATATGGTCAGTTCAAGCCCCGCGTCGGGCTCTGTGCTGACAGCTCAGAGCCCGGAACCTGCTTCGGATTCCGTGTCTCCTTCTCTCTCTGTCCCTCCCCCGCTCATGCTCAGCCTCTCTCTCTCTCTCTCTCTCAAAAATAAATGAATACTTAAACAATAAATAAATAAAATCACCTGCACAGGAATTCTCATCTCAGAGTCTCCTGGAAAAACCTGATCGCAACTGTACTTAGAGCTCATTTCATCCTCGGAAAACCTTACGAAGTAGAATTCCTGCTCTCCTCGTTGTTACGGCAGAAGAAGCCTGAGGTACACGATAGCTACTTAACTTACGCGGGGCCACACAGCTAGTTGGTGGCACCCAGTTAGTGGCACCTGGTTGACACAGTCAGGCGGTCGTGGGGGCAGAGCCCACGCTGCCATCCTGCCGGCCTCCCGTGGCCCAAGCTCCTGACGTTATCGGCAAGTGTATGGGCTAGAAGAGCACCCCCCCCCCCACCAACCTCTGTCCATCCGGAACCTCAGAATGTGATCTTCCGTGAAAAGAGTCTCTACAGATGCAACTGATGAAGACGAGGTCACGCCACACGAGGGGGGCCCTAAATCCTAGCACCGGAACCCTTAGAAGGGAAAGGAGACGGGGCTTCTGACACAGACACACAGACCACATGACAATGGAGAGGCTGGAGGGACGTGGCCACAAGCCAAGGCACGCTGGTGGCCTCCAGCAGCGGAACGAGGCTCCCACACCTTGACTTTGGACTCCTGGCCTCCAGATCTGTGAGAGGACGCACTTCCGTTGTTTCAAGCGCCCCAGTTCATGGTGCTTTGCTACAGTAACCCCAGGAAACTCAACTGCTCTGGCAAGCTTATGCAGAAAGGCCCAGAGAGGGTGCACGGCTGAGTCTTTACTGAGCTAAAATTCATACCAGTCACTCTCAGCTTCCACGTAAGGCTCGGCTGGTAGGACCAAATCAACCTAATCGCCCTCAGGGACATCTTTTACTGGGCAGCTCCAAGTCTGATGCTCCATACACTTTGTTCTCACCAATCCTAGGAGCCGGGAGCTGCTGTTCCCATTTCACAGGTAAGGAATCTGAGGATGGGAACGGTAGGTTAGGTGCCCTTCCCCGGTGACCCGGTTGGTAAGGGTGGGGCTGGGATCTGAACTCCACCCGGCAGTCTCTGAGAACACGATGCCTTATATTAAGGGGGGGGGGGGGCCCACGGCTGCTCTTCAGAAAATGGCTCTGTGGTCGGTTTTCCTCCTCTCCTGGTTACGGAGTTGTTTGGCCAGAGCCCAAGAATTTTTTCCAGACCCTTGAGCACATCCCTACCCCCGCCCCCCACATCTCCCTAGTCCAATGGCTCTGAGACCTGCAATTCATTTCCGCATACGCTAACAAGTAGTTTTTCTTTAAAAAATTTTTTTTTAATGTTTATTTATTTTTTAGAGACAGAAAGACAGAGTGTGGGCGGGGGAGGGGCAGAGAGGGAGAGGGAGACACAGACTCCGATGTAGGCTCCAGGCTCTGAGCTGTCAGCACAGAGCCCAACGTGTGGTTCGAACTCACGAACCGGGAGATCACGACCTGAGCCGAAGTCGGACGCTCAACCGAATGAGCCACCCAGGCGCCCCTAACAAGCAGTTTTTCTCGTTGCCCTCCAGCCGACAAAAAGGATTTCCAAAAACAAGGGGCAGGGACGTGCTCTTTAATCTGGAGACTTCCAGGGAGCAGGAGACAGCAGACAGTGCCCTGTGCCCCGTGTTAGTCTAATAAGCACTGTTGCATATGCAGGGCGAGCTCATCTACACAGGCTCTCCTGGCCCACTCGCCCCACACCTCACAGCGGCGCCCTCAAATCCTCACTCAGCCCCTGGGCCTTGCCCCACATCTCAAGGAGCGCCTGGCACACAGGTCGAACGTCACGGGCTCCACCTCCCCGCAGGGACCCCTCTGCCCAACGTCTGTTCCTCTCACAGGTGGCAGAAATGCTTTTGTCCGTGCTGTGTTCCCATGGTTTCCCCATGCAAAATAAAAATAACCGTGAAAGGCATGCCTGGCATCTGCCCGGTCTCTCCACTCGGGTGGGGGTTGTGCTGAGTGGAAAACCCAAGCCTCCCCGAGCTAACCCTTTGGGAGTCGGACCCACGCTAGATGCCAATGAAGGGCGTCTCAGATGGTGCCCATGGGGGCTAAGCCCACAGGGGTCTGGAAAGAGAGCTGAGGCAAAGCTCTCCCACTCAGAGCAGACAGATGTGATGATGTGCACAGGAGCAGCCGCTCCGGGCGTTCACGGCCATGGCCTGAGGCCCCAGATGCCTTTGTAGCATCACTGGGGCAGGCAAGGGAGCTCCCGGGTCACCCCCAGAGGTCCCAGACAGAAAGGCAGCTGAGGGCTCTTCAATAACCTCAACGTAGTTACCCACACAGCCCAGCAATTCCACTCCCAGGTATACACCCCAAAGCACTGAAAACACACGTCTGCACAAAAACTTGTGCTGGAATGTTCACAGCAGCACTATTCACACCAGCCCAAAGCTGGAAACAACCCAAGTGTCCGTCGACAGATGAATGGATAAGCAGAAAACGCGGCCTATCCGTACAGTGGGGTATCGCTCAGCCATAAAAAGGAGCGAGGCAGGGACAGCCGCTACATGTGGACGAACCCTGAGGTCACCATGCCGAGTGAAAGAAGCCAGACACAAGAGATCACCTATTAATCGATCCCATTTACATGAAGCGTCCAAAAAAGGCAAATCTACGGAGGCAGAAAGCAGATCGGTGGTTGCTTGCGGCTGGGGGTGAGATGGCAGCGGGAAGAATCGGGTAACGGTGGTGGTAAAGGGGGTTGGTGTTTCTTCTAAGGTGATGAAAATGTCCTAAGTTGTAGTGATGACTGCACAATTCTGAGTAGGCTAAGAGCCACTGGCCTGTACATTCTAAATGGGCGAATCGATACCTCAATAATGCAGTTATAAAACAAATCACAGCAAATGTTTCTCTGGTGCTTACTACGTGCCAAGCCTTTTACATGCAGCAACTCATTTAGTCCTTATGATCATATTCACATTTTACAAATGAGGAAGTCGAATTACGTAAAGGTAGATAACGTGGCCACAGGTGAGATCCGGTGGAGCTCAGATTTGGACTCGGGCAGTCTGGCTTCCGAGTTCATGGCCTTAACTCCTCCGCTCTACTGCCTTGCCGTTCTTAAAAAACAAAGAAGCAGATCTGTATGGATATGGAAATTCTGCAAGATACAGTAAGTGAAAAATCAAGGTACACTATATCCGGTATGGCATCCTGGACCGGATGCTGGAGCAAGAAAAGGACATTAATCTAAAACCTGGTGAAATCCAGATAAAGCCTGTGGGACAGTTCATAGTAACATGCCAATGTGGGTTTCTTCGTTGTGACCAATGACCGTGGTGACATAAGATGTCACTCTTAGGGGGATACTATAAGTGGCATTATGGGAACTCTCTGTACTATGCAACTTTTCTGTAAATCTAAAACTATTCCAAAATAAAAAGGTAAAACGAAAACAAAAAACCTAACAACCAAGGCGCCAAACATCTAGAAATAGTTACCATTTGTGAGGGGGTGAAAGGGGATGTTTTCCTTCTGCATTTGTGTCAATATGGACATTTGAACACGCACAGAAAATCTGCAGAAGGACTGTAAAGGGTTTTTCCAGGGCTTCCTCCAGGCAGACTGCTTGGGAACAGGAATTAGCAGTGGAAGGGAGATCGAGTTTTCACCACAGCTTTGCACTGTTTGATTAAAAAAATAATAATAACATGCATGCATTGTATTTTTGCTTCGAAAAGTTGTTTTTCATTTTGTTTTCTCCTGAAAGTAAAACATTGGGAAAAACTCCATCAATGTCCTCAAGTCTTGAGGCTGGACGTGGGGGCCTCAGCTGTGGAACCGCTCAGGCCCAGGTCTCCTTTGACAGAAAATGTTAACTGAGACGCCCAAGCAGATTTCCTGCCTTCAGCTCTCGGGCTGTAGGCAATTTTTTGAGGGAAGAAAGTCAAACTTTGGCCCCACCTGAGTCCAGTCCTCGGCTGTTTACGTCCACAGGCTGCAGCAGGTTCGTACCTCCGATGCTCTGTCTGCTTTGCATCTCACGGGGCTCAGCGGGCCAGGATCTGCAGGGCTGGGGCTGGTCTCCCCTCCCTCACACACGGACATGGCTTTACTAATCCACTGATCACATCCTAAAACCTTACTGTTTTGTTTTTGAGACAGAGAGAGAGCAGGCGCACGCGTGAGAAGGGGAGAGGGAGAGAGAGAGAGAGAGAGAGAGAGAGAATCCCAAGCAGGCTCCATGCTCAGCGCACAGCCCAACACAGGGCTCGATCCCACGACCCTGGGATCATGACCTAAACTGAAATCAAGATTCAGACCCTCAACTGACTGAGCCATCCAGGTGTCCCTACTGTTTTGGTTTTGGTTTACTCTGTCCGTTAAGAGAGGCATGTTAAAATCTCCCACGATGATTGTGGATGTATTTTTTCTTAATTTCTGTCCACTTTGGGGGAGGGTGGCTCAGTCAGTAAGCATCTGATTTCAACTCAGGTCATGATCGCACAGTTCATGGGTTTGAGCTCCGCGCAGGGCTCTGTGCTGACAGCTCGGAGCCTGGAGCCTGCTTCGGATTCTGTGTCTCCCTCTCTCTGCGCCCCTTCCCTGCTAGAACTCTGTGTCTCTCTGAAAAATAGATAAACATTAAAATTTTTAAAAATAAATTTGTCCACTTTTTAAATTATTATATTTAAAGTGTAGAATTTGGTGGCTTTTAGTATGTTCACAAAGCTGTGCAATCATTACCACTATGTTTTGTTTTTTTTTTTAATTTTTTTTTTTTTCAAACGTTTATTTATCTTTGGGACAGAGAGAGACAGAGCATGAACGGGGGAGGGGCAGAGAGAGAGGGAGACACAGAATCGGAAACAGGCTCCAGGCTCTGAGCCATCAGCCCAGACCCTGACGCGGGGCTCGAACTCACGGACCGCGAGATCGTGACCTGGTTGAAGTCGGACGCTTAACCGACTGCGCCACCCAGGCGCCCCCATTACCACTATGTTTTTATCACTCCTCTAAAGAAACCTCATTCCCCTTAGCAGTCACCCCCCCACCCCCCGCCCTTTCCTGACCTCCCTGCAGCCCTTGGCAACCGCTAGTCTGCTTTGTCTATAGATTTGCCTCTTCTGGACATATTTCTGTTCATTTTTGATTTCTTTTTAAGTTTATTTATTTACTTATTTTGAGAGAGAGAGGGAGAGAGCACAAGTGGGGAAGGGGCAGAGAGGGAGGGAGACAGAGAATCCCAAGCAGGCTCAACACCACCAGTGCAGAGCCCGATGTGGGGCTCGAACCCTGTGAGATCATCACCTGAACTGAAGTCTGACACTTAACCGGCTGAGCTGCCCAGGAGCCCCTCACTTTTGCTTTATAAACTTTGAGGCTAAATTACCAGGTATGCACAAATTGAAAACCACATTTTCTTGGTGAACTGAACTTTTTATCATCAGAGTGATCTCTGCCTTGAAGTCTATTTTATCTTACATCCGTATAACCACACCACCTTTCTTTTGGTTAGTGTTTGCACAGTACATCTTTTCTCAGCCTTTTACTTTCAACCTTTACCAGAGAGGTCTCTTAGAAACAACATACAGTTGAACTTTTAAAGTCCTTTTTGACAGGGGCACCTGGGTGGCTCAGTCAGTTGGGTGTCCAACTTCGACTCAGGTCATGATCTCGCAGTTAGTGAGTTTGAGCCCTGCATCAGGCTCTGTGCTGTCAGCTTGGAGCCTGAAGCCTGCTTCAGATTCTGTGTCTCACTCTCTCTGCCCTTTCCCTACTCATTCTCTGTCTCTCTCAAAAATAAACATGAAAAAAAATTTTTTAAATCCTTTTTGACAATCTTTATCTGGAACTTTTAGTCCGTTTACATTTAATGTAACTTCCAGTATAACTGGTTTAACTCTCCTATCCTATAATCTCCTGCTTTGTGTATTACACTTGCTGGGTTTATTTTTCATTCAAGGGACTGAGTATGTATTACCATGCCACTGTGATATTGCAATATAATAAGAAAAATATATTTACACATATAATATATAATTATATATACATAATATACATTTTATGTATGTGAATATGAATATAAGTGCTAAGCACTTTACACACACACATATAATATGTATATATATATATATATATATACACACACACACACATATATGTATGATATATACGTATCATATATGCATTTGGTCTTTGGCCCCAGTTCTTGGCACAGAATTCCTAAAACTTGTGATCTCCTGAAGAGGGGAGAGGAGTATCTTCTATTGTCATAAGCTCCTTTCTGCCATTTTTGAGTTTATGATAATGAGGTGACTCTTGGTGGCCCCCTTAGATGGTTTCAGGATGGGGTTCTGGTTGCGAGAGTAACCAACTATATGATTGGTGATTAGGGGGGAGAAGGGGCTGGTGATTGACCTAATCACAAAGCAAATCGCCAATGGCCAGTGATTTAATCGTGCATCCCTACAGAATGGCACTTCCATCGGTCTCTGGGGTTCAGAGAGCCTCCAGGCTGATGAATATATCCATGTGCACAAACGGTGGCACACCCCAACTCCACTGGGACAGAAATCTCTGAGCTTGGACCCCTTTCAGACCTCACCCTGTGTACCCTTCTTCATCTGGTTATTCATCTGAGTCCTTTATAATATCCTTTGTATCCTTTATAAACCAGTAATAGCGTGTCTCTGAGTTCTGTAAGCCGTTCCAGAAAAGTACTGAGCTTGTGGGGGGTGGTTGTGGGAACCTGTGACTTTGCAGCCAAGGTGGATAGAAATGTGTGTATCCTGGGGACCCATCGCCTGCAAAGGACACCTGAAGTGGGGGCGGTCTCGTGGGACTGATCCTTCAACTTGTGGAGTCTGATGCTAACTCTGGGGTAGACAGTGTCACAAGTGAATTAAATTCTAGGGCACACAGCTGGTGCCTGGAAAATTGGTTGGTGTGGGGAAAAAATACCCCACACATCTGGGTCAGAGTGTTGTAAGTAGAATAATAGTTTTCCTTCGGCCACACTCTTCCATCCCTGCCCCCTCTGGCATTGTGGACGGGAGATTCGGGCCCTAGCAGGTGCCTCTTGGCCTCCAACATGGCAATCCAGCCAGAGCACCAGGCAGAGAGCAGGCACTTCAGTGACAAACGAGTTTACAAAGGGTCAATGAATAAACAGTGTTCTGTCCAGAACTGTCAGCGCCTGGGCACTAAGATATCACAGTGGCCCAATCTCTGGGGCTGGGCACGATTCCCATTTGGTGGCCTGAGATCAAGAGGTCCCAGAGAGGTACAAGCCTTCTTTGGGGGGTGGGGTGGGGGTGGGGGGCTGCTTTGGCAGACTCAAGCTCCAGTCCTGACTTCACCACTAACTTGCTGTATGACCTTGGGCACCTCACTGCCCCTCTCTCAGCCTCAATTTTTCTCATTTGTTCAATAAGGAGGTTGGACTAGGTAACAGAAATTCAGTAATAACAGCTCTGACACTTGCTGTGTGTACGTACCAGGTACTATTCTAAGCAAACTACAGATATTAATTCATCGAATTGTCACAACAACCTTAAGAGTGACACACAGTGTTTCTGCCATTTTTCACGTGGAGAGCAACTTAGGCACACAAAGATCAAGCGACTTGGTCAAAGTCACTTAGGAGGTAAGTCTTGGGTTAGGATTCACACCGGGGCAGTCTGGCTCTGGAGCCAATCCTTCTAACCACTAAGACTTTTGCTTTCATTGCACGATATGCATGTCAACACAGGAAACCCAAAGAAAACAGAATTGCAGCACCTACAGTCCGTATCAGTGTGCTGCTACTTTAACCTCACAGAGGCGTAACTATGGTTCTGAACTTCAGCCCCCATGCAAGCCCATCTCCCACCCCATCGAGCAGGGGGAGGTGGGAGGGCTTGTGTGGGTCCCCAGGGAGTTTCTTCAAGAGGAAGAGAGAGGTCTGACATTCCTGGGACAACAGGCAGCCTCTGATTAGGAAGGAGGCTCCAGGGGAGAACAGAGCTGATGCAGGCTCAGAGCATATCCCATGTCTGTCTTTGCATCCCCAAAAGCAGCAGAGGGCCTGGAGTGAAGGGTCTAGATAACTGCTTGCAGGGTGAATGACAGTTTAGGGGCTCCAGTGCCATTCAGATCTGGTTTACCACCCTCAGTCATTCATTGTTCAACGTGTGCCCATGGCAAGAGTCCAGTTGCTTTCCCGCACACTTGGAATAAAATCCAAACCTTCGTCTCTCAGGGGCTATGTGATCCGACCCTGCTGACCCCTCTGACCTCATCTTTAACCACCTTTGTCCTCGATCATTCTCCTCTTACACTGGCCCTCCTGGTTTTACAGAACGCATGCCCCAGGGCCTTTGAACTTGCTTCTCTCCCAAGATATTTGCATTGCTCACTCCATCACTTCACTAGGGCTCCAGTGTCACCTTGTCAGAGAGGCCTTCCTTGATCACTTCATCTAAAGAAGCCCCCCACCAAATCACCTCTATCACACCCCCAGGTCGGGTTCTTCCAGAGGCCTGGTCACCATCTGGAACCATGCCATCTACTGGTTTACATGGTTATCATCTAGCCCCTCCCCAGCCCTAGAACACAAGCTTCACGAGGGCAAGGGCTTCGTCTTGTCCACTGTGTGTCCCCCGTGCCTAGAACGGAGCCTCGAAAGGGAGGAACCCATGACAATCCGCTGAACGAACCTGTTTCACCTTCTGTAAAGCAGGGCTACACGTTCTCTCCCAGGCAGAGTGACAGGAACCACACGAGACAAAAGGCTCTGGGACCCAGCACGCGCCCTCCCTCACTCGGGGACCGTGACCATGACTGCTACCGAGGAGGTGGGCGATCACGGTGGGAGCAGCCTTCCCCTGACCTCCCGGGCTGGCCCCTCCTCCTACCTTCGTGCTTCTGGAACTCCTCCTCCGAGAAGCTGGCGTCTTTGTGCGAGAGGTTGGTCAGGAGCTGCTTGTTTTCCTCCTGCAGCTGGGCAATCTGAGAGAGGAGGTCCTGCGCCTCCCCCCGCCACACGTCCTCCACCAGCTCCAGCTCCTGCGAAAGCGACGGGCCGGCCGTGAGGTCACAGCCTGCCCGGGCGGTGGCCTCACCCCCCTCCCTCGGGAGCAGCCCGGGCCTGCCTGAGCCTTGGGGCACCGAGAACAAGGCCGCCACTAGTCCATGTGCAAGAGACAGGAGGTGCCCTTCCTCTGGGCAAGGCCCTCATTCATGCTGCCAGGACCCGACTGGGCTACAACCATACCTCCTAACTATCTAGACAGACCGAGAGCGCGGATGAGCAGCCCCGGGCCACAGGGGCCCTAACACCCCCAACCTCTCTGGGCAGGTCGCGGCCCTGATCTGTGGGTAGTCCCTGAGTGAGGACAGACCTCTCTCCAAGGGAGAAAGAAGTTGCAAAGACCCCCGGGGATGCCCCTGGGCCCCAGCACTCCTTGTGTCTCTGACAGAGGCATCTCTTGAAGCGGTCCTGGGCAACCAACTCGCTTCACCCCTCCGAGCCTGTTTCCCTTAGTGGGGGAGCCACCATCTAGACTTGCAGGGTTGACGTGAAGATAACTAAGATCAGTCTATTGAAATTATTTTGGGAGGGGCTGTAATCAAGGAGAGAGATGATCAGTGTTGACAAGGATGAGAGAAAGTTGGAGCCCTCAAGCCTTGCTGGTGAGCACACGGACTGGTGCAGCCACTGTGGGGAACAGTCTGGCAGCCCCTTAGTAACAGAAACAGGTACCATGTGACCAGCAATTCCAATCCAAGGATCTGCCCAAGAGAAATGAAAACCAGGGGTGCCTGGGTGGCTCAGTTGGTTAAGCACCCAACCTCGGTTCAGGTCATGATCTCGTGGTTTGTGGGTTCGAGCCCCGCGTCGGGCCCTGTGCTGACAGCTCAGAGCCTGGAGCTGCTTCGGATTCTGGTCTCCCTCTCTCTCCGCCCCTCGCCTACTTGCTCTCTGTCTCTGTCTCTCTTGAAAATAAATAAACATTCAAAAAAAAAGAGAGAAATGAAAACCCATGTCCACACAAAGACCTGTATGCGAATGTTCACAGCAGCATTCTTCACAAGGGCCAAGGGCAAGAAACAACCCAAATGTCCATCAGTTGAAGAACAACATGCATGGACCTTGAAAACATGCTGCTAAGTGAAGGCAGTCAGGCCACACAGTGTATGATTCCACTGATGGGAAGTATCCAGAACAGGTAAATCCAGAGACACAAAGCAGACTGGCACTCGTCTAGGGTTGGGGGGTTGGTGGGGAAATGGGTTTTCTTTTCGAAGTAATGAAAATATCCTAAAATTGATTCTACTGGAAGTTACACAGCTCTGTGAATAGACCCAAGACCCCTGAATTATATACTTTATTTTTTTTTAATTAAAAAAGTTTTTTTTTACATTTATTTATTTTTGAGAGACAGAGAGAGACAGCGTGAGCAGGGGAGGGGCAGAGAGAGGGAGACACAGAATCAGAAGCAGGCTCCAGGCTCCGAGCTGTCAGCACAGAGCCCGACGCGGGGCTCGAACCCACGAACCGCGAGATCATGACCTGAGCCGACCTCGGACGCTCAACCGACTGAGCCACGCAGGCGCCCTCAGTTCACCCATTTATTTTTTATT
>NW_024412422.1:14343931-14376601 GCF_014898765.1 Herpailurus yagouaroundi
GGGAGGAGGCGGCGGCGGCGGCGGCGGCGGCGGCGGCGGCGGCGAGGAAGGCGCGCGTGCGCAGGCCCGCGGCGCCTCCCAAGTTGGGAATCCGAGTTGGGCGCAATGGAGGCGCGGGGTCTAGCCGGAGACGGGGCCCGGTCGCCCTCGGAAACAGTTCTCGCCCGGGGGTCGCCCCCACGCCCGGGGCCGGGGAAGGAAGGGCGGCCGCGGCTCCTCCGGGAAACTTTGGTGGCGGAGAGACCCGGTGACCGGCTCCCCCCGCGGGGATGCCGCGCGCCCCGCCCCGATCCCGGCCTGGCGAGGGGCGCGCCCGGCTTCCGCCGCCCGAGGGCGCCCGGGTCCCCGCGGGCCCCGTTCCGCGACCCGCCGACTAGGCGGCCCCCTCTCCCCGCTCGCCGGCCCCCGTTGCCACACACCCTCCCCCCGGCCCCGCGGGACCTTCCTCCTCCGCGCCCCCCGAGCGTCCGGGCGCGCCGCCCCCTCCTCCGGCCCGGTCCTGGCTCCTCCTCTCCCACTGCCGCCGGGGAGGGGTCGAGGCTAGCCCGGAGGAGAGGGGGAGGGGGACGGGGCGGTGGGGGAGGCTCGTCTGGGGACGATTCGCCGCGCCAGGCGGCGGCCCCGGCGGTGGAGCGGAATGGAGGGGTCTAGAGGTGGACTCCGGGATGGGGCCCATCCTGGGGAGAGAGCGAGGACCACCCCCAGCCCCCCCAGCTCCCCAGCCCGTAGACCCAGCTACGGGCGGAGCTGGCGGCGCCGGGCCTTGCGCTCCAGCCCAGGCGCCCGAGAGGGGCCGAAGGAAGGGTGGAGGGGTCCCCTGCCCCCGAAGCAGCCGGCCGGCCCCGCCCGCAGAGCCACGTCCATTTAGCAGTTCCTCGTGACATAAACACCGCTTCACAGAGGAGGTGAGGCCGGGGTTTGGATCTCAGCACCGCGAGTTTTCTTGTCCAAGCCCCCTCTCCTTTTTGACCTAAGTCCCCTGGTCCATCGGACACCCCGCCCCCAGAAGAGCCTTTCCTGAAGCCACCGGCCCTCCCATTCTTCCCGCCGCCACGCATGGCTTATGGACCCTCCTCTGCGTTCCCACAACCCGCTGTCTTCTATAGAATTGCTCCTTACACAGAGTTTTAACGGTGTGGTTACACATACGCCTCCCCCATGAGACTGTGAGCTCTTTGGAGGCATGAAAGAAAGAGAGAAAGAGAGAAAGAAAGAGAGAAAATGAAAGAAAGAAAGAAAAAGAAAGAAAGAAAGAAAGAAAGAAAGAAAAGAAAAGGAAAGAAAAGAAAAGAAAGAGAAAAAGAACTTTAACATTATCCTAAAACCCACACCAACCTGGCACATTATCGATTAAAAATCTTTTTTAAGTTGCAAATGTATTGGACATCAGCTTTAAATTCTAAGTGCTTTACAACTAAATATTATATTGCCCCATTTAATCCATACCCGATGGGTTCTCAGAGTGTGGCCTAATGGCCACTGGGGTTCTCCCGTACCCAGAGGGTCTCTGTGAGGTTGTCCCTTTTGCTAGTTTTGTATCAATGTGCGGCAAGATGTTCTTAGTATATGTAACACAAAACAGCCTATCACAATCCACTGAACATGCAGAAGCAGATGTGAGGATCCAGCTCTCTTATAATGAGCTAGACATTAAAGAGATTTGCAAAAATACGAAACAATGCCACCGTTGCCAGTATTTTGTTTTGGAGCAGAGTTATTTTTTAAAAAAAATATGCATGTTAAGGGGCATCTGTGTGGCCCAGTCGGTTAAGCATCCCACTTTGGCTCAGGTCATGATCTCACCGTTTGAGTTCCAGCCCCGTGTGGGGGACTCTGTGCTGACAGCTCAGAGCTTGGAGCCTGGATTGGATTCTGTGTCTCCGCTCTCTGCCCCTCCCCTGCTTGCGCTCTCTCTCTGTCTCTTTCTCTCAAAAATAAATAGACATTGAAAAAAATATATGCATGTTAAAATATCATGTAACTGCTTTTGAGTTAACCAGTATTTTTAAAAACATTAGTTTAAATTTCCAATTACAGTAGATATTCATAGATATAACCCACGTAATGAAATCTCTTTAGGGTCTTCAGTAGTTTTTAAGAGTGCCCTTGGAAAAGGGTCTCTGAGACCAGAGAGTTTGAGAACTGCTTCCTCACAGCATCCTAGGAAGTATTATCCTTGTTTTACAAATGAGGAAAGGGGGGAGGCACAGAGAGGTCAAATAACTCGCCCAGGGCCCAGCAGCTGGTAAGAGGTCAGATCTGTGCACAGCAAGCCAGTGAGGTGGACATGTGATTATCCCCATCCAAAATCAAGGACAGTGAGAAACAGGGAGGGGCATTAGCTTCCTGCAGCTGATGTAACAAATTGCCACAAACTTGCAGACTTAAAACAATAGAAACTTATTCTCTGACCTTCTGGAGGCCAGATATCTGAAATCAAGGTGTTGGCAGGATCAGGCTCTCTGGAGGATCCTCTCTTGTCTCTTCCCTCCTCTGGGATGCTTAGTCTGTAGCCACATCCCTCCAGTCTCTGCCTCTGTTTCCACGTGGTCCTTCCATGCATGTCTGTCTTCTCTTTGTGTCTCTTATAAGAACACCTGTCATTGGATTTAGAGCCCATCTGTACAACCCAGGATGATCTAATCTCAAGGTCCTTAACTTAATTCACTTGCAAAGATTATTTTTTCAAAATAAGGTCTCCACTTCCAGGATCGGGACACGGAAGTATCTTTTGGGGCAGGGTGGCACCATTCAACCCACTTGCTTAAGGTTCCACAGCTGGGAGGGATGCAGCCGACCCAGTGGGTGCCCGTGTTGAATGAAGGAATAAATAATGAATGCCCAGATTGGGGTAGTTTTCCCCTAAAGGCAGCAAAGATGTGCTGAGAGTCAGCTGGGAGGGGACCAGGATTGAAGAACTAGAATACCAGCCTGCAGCCTGAACTTAAGATGGGGGCAGGAAAGGAGTGGAGGAGGGGGGGGGGAGGCAGAAGTCTGAGATGACCCCAGATGGTGAGCTCAGGAGAATGGCTACAGTTTTAAGCAAGCAAGTTTTAAGCAGTCAAGCCTGGTGGTTAAGCTTCCAGAACCTCTCTGCGGTCTAATCCTGGCGTAGTCACTGACCAGGTGTTTGGCCTCTCGGGGCCTCAGCTTCCCACTCTATAAAATGGGATCACAGAGGGTAATTGTGATCATTAAACAAATCCGCGTATGTGCCGGCCTCCCCCAGTGCTTCTAAGGTTCTATCATCCTCACCATCATCGTTAAAGATGCCTGGAGGAGGTACCTGGTCTGGGTGTAGATGTAGACGTCTAGGTGACAGCTGGAAATGTGGACCTGAAACTCAGGACCAGAGCAATGATAAGAGCTATACTGACATTCATTTATTCAATAGGTATTTAGCTCTTAATGTATGCCAGGGACTCTGCTAACCCTGTGGGATGCGGCAATATGAGAGAGACAGGATTGCTGCTCTTGTGGGAAACAGAGAGGAAACAGGAGAAACCAAAAATAAACTAATTTCAGATGGAGCAAGAGAGGGTTGACAAAGGGGAGGAGAATCAAGAAATCAGTGTGTCCCAGAAACCAGGCGTGTTAGCACAATTCAATTGGAAAAAGAGTCCCACACACTGTATTTCTCGACTATGAATATTTTATAACACTCTTTTTTTTAATTTTTAATATTTATTTATTTTTGAGACAGAGACAGACAGAGCATGAATGGGGGAGGGTAAGAGAGAGGGAGACACAGAACCTGAAGCAGGCTCCAGGCTCTGAGCTGTCAGCACAGATCCTGACGCAGGGCTCAAACTCCCAAACTGTGAGACCATGACCTGAGTCAAAGGCAGACGCTTCGCTGACTGAGCCACCCTGAAATTTATTTCTTGATGAAACAGGATTGTTTGTCTTAGACAGATGCTGTGTGGATGTTGCTAATTTCACCACTGTAACGTCCTTTAATATGTCTGTTCCCGGTATTTTCTTTAGACTGGTAGTTGTATCAACAGGTTTGATCTGATTTAGGTTCAATTTATTTGGCGGTGGTGTGTTGGACATTTCTTTTTGCTTTTTTGTGGAAGGGGCGAGACTCATTTTTAAATATTTCTCTAGGGGCGCCTGGGTGGCGCAGTCGGTTAAGCGTCCGACTTCAGCCAGGTCACGATCTCGCGGTCCGTGAGTTCGAGCCCCGCGTCGGGCTCTGGGCTGATGGCTCAGAGCCTGGAGCCTGTTTCCGATTCTGTGTCTCCCTCTCTCTCTGCCCCTCCCCCGTTCATGCTCTGTCTCTCTCTGTCCCAAAAAAAAATAAATAAACGTTGAAAAAAAAATTTTTTTTAAATATTTCTCTAGATGTAAATTACGTGCAATAATGTTCACCTTTTTAATGCGTACAATTCAGTGGTTCTTCGTATATTTGCAAGTTCTGTACCCATCACCCATCCCCACCCTCTAACTTCAGAACATTTTCAACAACCTCCCCCCAAAGCCTTGTACCCATTAGCAGTCACTTTCCATCTCCTCCTGCCCCCAGCCCCTGGCAACCCCTCTTCTGCTTTCTGGGTCCATAGATGTGTCTATTCTGAACATTTCATATACCAGGTGGCCTTTTGTGCCCGGCTTCTTTCACTCAGCATAATGTTTTTAAGGTTTATCCATGCCGTGGGACCACATAATTCCTTTTCATAGCCTAATAATCTCCCATTGTATGGCCGGGCCACATTCTGTTTATCCATCCATCCACGGGCTTTGGGGATGTTTCTACCTTCCCTGCTGGTTTGCCCGTGTTAAGACAGTAATTTCCTTCTGGAAGCTCAGATCACTTAGTAGAAATGTTTCCTCCTCCCAGAACTCCTTCTTTCTAGGCTCCAGAAGAGGGTGGGAAGGAAAAAGGAAAAGGACTTTATCCAGCCGGAAGCTCACAGCCGTTGGTACTTTCTGAACGGGTGAGGCAAACAACCCCGTAAGCCCCAGCCTGCTTTCTCTCCGTGGATTTACTTATTCTGTCCATTTCAGATACGTGGAATTAATATGCTATGTGAAGGAAGAGGAGACAGCCACAGACCATGTGTGTGAGGCCCAGGGGAAGAATGGGCTCCGTTCGTGTGTGAGTCAGCAGACTGACCAGCGGACTTGTTGGGGCAGGTTGGGGAACAGCGTGAAATGAAGTTGAAAAGGGTGGCAGAGATTGACTGCGGGGGTCAAGTTCGTATCTGACGTAGTAGGGAGGATGTGATGTGACATCTGGCAAGTCATCGAATCTTTGTTTTACTTTTTTCATCTGTAAAATGGAAGTAATCTCAGCGGAGATTAAACGAGTTAAAATACGTAAAATGTTTAGAACAGAGAATGGCACACAGTAAGAGCTACATTAATGTTAGCTGTTGCTATGCTTGCTGTGTGGGTGGTTTGACTATTACATGTGCTGTGATTGTCACCACTGAAGCGTCTCATTTGGAGCAACGACATCATGAAACCAGCACTGATGTCTGACTGTGATGTGAGGGGCTATTAGAAGAATTAGGAATCAGGGCAACCCCTCAATTCTGCCTCCAAGATCTCTCCCCAGATTTTCCACTTTGCTCCAGCTCCCTACTTCCACCCTGGCCCCACTTACTGTAACTTTCCCTTCTGGAAGAAGCCGATGGTGGGCTTCTAACTGGTTTCTTCTTTGTCTCTTCTTCCCACTAACCTGTTTTCTGCACAGCAGCAATTTTGATAAAGCACATGCATTTCACCCCGCCAGGTGTCGATGCCAGGTTACAATAAAATCCAGAGCCCTTACCATGTCTGACACAGACTTGCATAGTCTGATCTGTGTCGACTTCACTGTCTTTGGCCCACATCTAAGCACCAGTCACCTGCTATCTCTCTGGGTCTTTCGTATGCCATGGTGCATCTCCAAACTCCAATCCCTAGTGTCAGCGTCTACATGAAGGATCTGGTGTTACAGCCCGTGCCCTGCGATCCGGGAAAGCGAGAATTTAAGCGTTTTCAGCTACCGCAGAAGCAACAGAATTCTACTTTCACTCGGAGTCACACAGAGACGGATTGCCCCGCCAGAGCTGAATAGCTGGGAAACCCGGGGCGGGGGGGTGGTTTGCAGGTCATTCGAGGGTCCTTTCCTCTGTCCACCTGCTCAGTACCCAGATCCCCTCTAAATAACTCGGAATTTAAAGACTGTGGGCTTGTTGTACCGTCTATGAATAAAATGATACAACGTTGGGCGCCTGGGTGGCTCAGTCCGTTGAGTGTCCGACTTGATTTCGGCTCAGGTCGTGATCTCACGATTTGTGAGTTTGAGTCCCCCATCAGGCTCTGCACTGTGTGGAGCTTGCTTGGGATTCTCTCTCTCCCTCTTTCTCTGCCCCTCCCGTGCTTGCTCTCTCTCTCTCTGTCTCTCAAAAATTAATTAATTAATTAATTAATTACAAAAAAGAAGTCCTACCCCCCAAGGTGATGGTATGAGGAGGTATTATTAGTGCCCTTGTAAAAGAGTCCTCCGCGCTCTGTTGCCTTGTGAGGACTCAGCAAGAAGGCGGCATCCAGGGGCGCCTGGGTGGCTCAGACGGTTAAGCGGCCAACTTTGGCTCAGGTCACGATCTCGAGGTCCGTGAGTTCGAGCCCCGCGTCGGGCTCTGTGCTGACAGCTCAGAGCCTGGAGCCTGCTTCAGGTTCTGTGTCTCCCTCTCTCTGCCCCTCCCCCGTTCATGCTCTGTCTCTCTCTGTCTCAAAAATAAATAAACGTTAAAAAAAATTAAAAAAAAAAAAAAAAAAGGTGGCATCCATGAACCGGGAAAGGGGATTCTCGCCTGTCACCACATCTGCCAGTGTCTTAATCTTGGACCCAGACTTCAGAACCGTGAGAGATGCATCTCTGTTGTGTATAAAGAACCCAGTCTGCGGTATTTTTGTCATAGCAACCCAAGCTGACTAAGACAGGCTACTATTTTCTGAGCATTCCTATGTTTCAGGACTCTGAGTGGTCTCCCACACAACGCTGCCTTCGCCCTGTGCCTTGAGCTCCATCCCAAAGGGCTGACGACCCGAAATAGACTCGCACCCCCGCTTCCACCCACACCACCCTCCTGACTTCCCCTGGTTGCTCTTCCGGCTTGTCAGCCGTCCCTCTCCTCCTCCTCCTTCTTCTTTGACAGACTTAAGAGGATCATGGACAATTCTGACGTCACCATCGCATCTAAACCCTAGCGATGTCACATGAAACTCGCGGTCTGTGCTGCATGGATTCTGCTTGATAGGCGACCTCCCTTCAAGGGCATTGTATAGGAGATTCCGCTCAGGCTCCCCAAACCCATCTCGGAAAACAGGATGATCAAACCCTAGCAACCAGATTCTTTAAAGTGCGTTGAGCACATGTTCTCTGAATGTCAATGCCTGTTTCCACCTCAAAGGAGGTTACCTGGAAATGTTAGATTTTCCCTCATGTTGCATTGGCCTGGTAGCGCTTCTCTGTTTTAAGAGTCTCGTGCACACCAATGCTTGGGCTCTTAATTAAAGACCATGTTTAATGAAAAAAATATTAGCAAAGTAGAAAAACACCCACTTGTCCTTGTACGGGTTCCTTAGAAATGGGGCTTGAGACAAATTTTATGAGCTAATGCTTTATTGGAGGGTACAGTACCAGGAATTCAAGAGTGAGGGAAGAGAAGAAAGGCAGAAAAGGAAGGAGAGCAGATTCAAAGTAGAATATTACCAAGGTTGGCCCAGCTTTGCAAGAACACTCCACTGCTTGCTCAGTTTTCTGGAATGTCTCCGGGGAGAGGCTGTGTGCACCCACTGAATCTCAGATTCCGTCCATCACACAGAGCGTGGTACTGGGTGAGTGGGGTTGGGGATATGTGGGGGAAGGTGAGCAATTTATCTGCCCACTCCTGTGAGTCTCTCTTGAGTTTTTCCCATGGGCGTTAACCTCTCCCCATTTCCAGGTGGACTCCCTATAGTCAGGTGGGTCCGGGTGCTGAGGCGACTGCAGCCTTTGCCTCTGTGGGCACCTGAGGCCATCAGAAGTGTTGGGAGATAAGGGGACTGTGGCTCTGCAACCACGGGCACGGTGTGAGCAGTGGCTGATGCCGTTCATGCTGGGAAGCAAGTGTCCCAGGTGGGACGAACAGGTCTGGGTCGGCCAAACCCAGAGTTCCACCACTGACACAATTATGTATTTAGTAGAGTTCCCCCCCAGTTCCATTCTACTCCCAGGTAACTATGGTTGACACTTTGCTCCACGTTCTTCCTGATTTTTTTCCCCTGAGAATATGCACATTCTATTTTTCTAAACACACATTTATTAGTTTTACTTCCCAACACGCATTTACTTTTTAAATGGAAGCATGACGGGCCACCTGAGTGGCTCAGTCGGTTAAGTGTCTTAATTTCGGCTCAGGTCATGATCTCACCGGTCATGAGTTCAAGCCCTGTGTCGGGCTCTGTGCTGACAGTGAGAAACCTGCTTGGGATTCTCTCTCTCTCCCTCTCTCTCTCTTTGCCTCTCCCCAGCTTGTGCATGCGCTCTGTCTCTCTCAAAGTAAATAAATAAACTTTAAAAAAATAAAATGGAAGCATGACATACATATTAGTATGCAATTTGTTTTTTCACATCGTAATACCCTAGAATTATTTTTCCAGCTCAGCATATATAGACCTACTTTATTCTTTTTTTTTACAGATAAGTTTGCATACTTTACTTCTCCTGAATCCTAATAGGTTTTAACTCCTAACATACACATTTTGGTAGCATAAGTTCTAATATTTTTATTTTGTTTTAATTTTAATTCCAGTATAGTTAACATACAGTTATGTTAGTTTCGGGTGTGGAATATAGTGATTCAGCAATTGTATACATTACTCAGTGCTCATCATACAAGTGCATTCCCTAATCCCTATGTTCCCTAATCCCTATGTTCCCTAATCCCTAGTTCATCCATCCCCCAACTCCTCCCCTCTGGTAACCATCAGTTTGTTCTCTATAGTTGGGAGTCTGTTTTTTTTTTTTTTTTTTTTGGTTTGTCTTTTTTCTCCTTTGTTCATTCGTTTTGTTATTTAAATTCCACAGGTGAATCAAACTATATAGGATTTGTCTTTATATATTTTGAGAGAGAGGGAGAGAGAGAGGAGGGGAGGGGCAGAGAGAGAGGGTGAATCCCAAGCAGGCTCCATGCTGACAGTGCCCCAATGTGGGGCTCAAACTCACAAACTGTGAAATCATGACCTGAGCTGAAATCAAGAGTCAGACACTTAACTGACTGAGCCACCCAGGCACCCACGGGATTTGTTTTTCTTTGACTGATTTATTTCACTTAGCATGACACCTGTAGATCCCTCTATGTTGTTGCAAATGACAAGATTTCATTCTTTTTAATGGCCGAGTAATGTTCCATTGTATATATATAGCACATTTCTTTATCCAGTCATCTGTGGATGGACACTTGGGTTGCTTCCTCCTCTTGGCTATTGCAAATAATGCTGCAATAAACATAGGGAGGCATATATCTTTTTGAATTAGTGTTCTTGTATTCTTTGCGTAAATACTCAGTAATGTAATTGCTGGATCGTAAGGAAGCTCTATTTTTAACTTTTTGAGGCACCTCCATACTGTTTTCCACAGTGGCTGCACCCGTTTGCATTCCCACCAACAGTGCACAAGGGCTCCTTTTTCTCCACGTCCTCGCCAACACCTCGATTTTAGCCATTCCTCAGTCTTTTTTTAGTAGATAATACCTCCTTCATTCTTTACATTAAAAAAAAAATGTTTATTTATTTATTTTTGAGAGAGAGACAGAGAGACAGAGCATGAGCAAGGGAGGGGCAGAGAGAGAGAAAGGAAGACACAGAATCCGAGGCAAGCTGCAGGCTCTGAGCCGTCAGCACAGGGCCTGACGCGGGGCTTGAACTCACAAACCGCGAGATCATGACCTGCGCCGAAGTCGGACGCTTAACCGACTGAGCCACCCAGGCGCCCCTTCTTCATTTTTTTAAGTGATGGTATAGCTTGTTGGTTTATGGATATACTGTAATTTACCTGATCATTTCTCCCTTGATAGACACTGGCAGGATTTTATGGTTTGTGCTATTTTTTTAATTAATTAATTAATTAATTTATTTATTATTTGAGAGAGAGAGAGGGAGAGAGAGAGAGTGCACGAGCAGGGGAGAGAGGCAGAGGGAGAGGGAGAGAATCTTAAGACATGTGATTCCGTCCCATGATTCTGGGATCATGACCTGAACCACAAGCAGGAGTGGGATGCTCAACAGACTGAGGCCCCCCCGCCCCCAGACTGTGCTCTTTTAAACAACGTTGCTGTGCAGATGGACACAATTTTTGGTTTTTTTTTTTTCAACTGTGTGAGAAGTGAGTGAGTTGCATTGTTCTTTGGGGGCTGGGGCAGGGGTGTCTAGCCCTTCTTTATTCCCCACATTTCAAGGACACTAGTCCTTTTCCAGTTTTTAGGCTTGGCAAGGTCAAAACCCTCAGACAACGCTGTCAGGAGTGTTTGGCGACATCCCTCTGACAAAGAGTCCGTGTCTGCTAAATGTGAACGTACATCTGCCCTGTGACCCAGCAATTCCACGTCTAGGTTTATGCACAATAGGAGTGAACACAGAATGTCCGTATCTGTTACTCAGAATCACCCATCACAGCAGGTAGCTGAATGCACTTTTTTCGGGTCCAGCTTCTTTCCTTAGCATAATGGTTTGAAGATTCATTCAAACTGTGGTGTGTCTAAATAGCTCATTCTTTTTTTTTTTTTAATTATTTAATGTTTTTATTTGTTTTTGAGTCAGAGAGAGACAGAGCATGAGCGGGGGAGGGGCAGAGAGAGAGGGGGAGACACAGAATCTGAAGCGCGCTCTAGGCTCTGAGCTGTCAGCACAGAGCCTGATGCGGGGCTTGAACTCACGGAGTGTGAGATCATGACCTGAGCTGAAGTCGGACGCTCAACCGACTGAGCCACCCAGGTGCCCCATCATTCTTTTTATTGCTGACCGGTATTCCACTGTATGGCCAACACCACATTTGCTCATCCATTCGCCTGTTGTTGGGCGTTTCGGTCATTTCCGGTTTTTGCCTTGTTCCAACACTGTGACTGTTCATGTGTAAGTCTTTCTGGACGTGTGGGTTCCTTTCTTTTTGGGTAAACACCTAGAAGTGTGCCGTCTGGGCTGCAGGATAAGCATACGTTTAACTTCTCAAGAAACGTGCTTGGGGCGCCTGGGGGGTTCAGTCGGTGAAGTGTCCAACTCCGGCTCAGGCCACGATCTTGCGGTTCGTGGGTTCGAGCCCCGTGTTGGGCTCTGTGCTGACAGTTCGGAGCCTGGAGCCTGCTTCAGATTCTGCCCCCCCCCCCGCCCCTCCCCTGCTCATGCTCTGTTTCTGTCTCAAAAATAAATAAACTTTAAAAAAAAACCCAACACATCACCTTTTCCCAAATGGTTGTGCCGTTTTACATTCCCTCCATCAGTGATGAAACAGAACAGGCTGAGCCTTTGTAATGTTACCAATATCCCTGGGGGATTCTGCGGCTCACCTGAGCTCAGAACCACTGGCTTAGAGGATGATGGATTGAGGGGGGTGCTCTTTTCCTTCAGGAGGTGACAGGAAGCGTGGAGCCTCTGAATCAGAAGTGTGCCTGGTGCAGGGGAGATAGAGGGCCGGCAAGCGGGTCGGTGGGCTTGACTGGCTCTGCGAGGGGAAATGCCTCGATAGAGACCAGAGCGGAGGGGCGGGGGCAGGGAAGGGTACGCTGTATGGACTCAATTCTGAATGATGTTGGGAGCCACTGTCGGGTTTTTGAGCAGAAGCGTGACATGATTTTGTAGCTTAGGAAACTGAAGCTCAGAGAGGTGAATGAACCGGCCACAGGGTCACACAGTAAGTGGCTGAGCTGAGATTCAAGCCTGGTCTGTCCACAGCCAGAGCGCATGTGATTGACCTCTGTAGTCCCTTTGAGCTGTCTTTGGTATCAAATACACACATAAAAAGATGTTTGGAAGCCGTTGATGTCCTGCCAAAGACCACCAGGAACACACTAGAAGTTGAGACAATTGGATTTATTACTCATTACAGCGCGGGAGACCGGACGCCCTGTGCAACTGTGGGGGTGTCTCAGTAAGAGAACTCAGGGTGTTAGAAAGAACTGATTATAGGACTCGGGCTTTGGTTGGGTGATTCTGGGGAGAGTTAAGGATCTAGGAGTTTTGCCCTGGAGCGGTGCTGTTAGGAAGCAGGGATAATTCTAGGACTGGGGCTCTTAAATCTTATGTATGAATGTATGTATGTATGTATGAGAGAGAGAGCACACAAGCGGGTGGGAGGGGCAGACGGAGAGAATCAGTTCGACTCCACGACCCTGGGATCACGACCTGAGCCCAAACCAAGAGTCGGACACTCGAACCCACTGAGCTACGCAGGTGCCCGGGGCTCTCAAATCTTATCCAGAGGACAGTAGAGCCAGGCTGAGGCTGTCATTGGTAAAGCAGCAGCCATTACTGCTAGTAGCCAAGAAGGGGAGATGTTTGGTATTGCGTGGCCTGGACCATGTTCGTGTTCTGTCTTGTTTTATGGTGGTTCCGAGGTGGCCTTGTCTGATGTTGATGTTCTGTGAAATCGTTATTTCAACGGGAGCACACGGAGGCCAGCTGACAGGGCCAGGCCAGCTCTCCTCTCTCTCAAAGGCTCGACAGTTGTTTGACACTCATGGGGGAAATCGCGCTAGGGGAAAACTAGCTTTGGAACATGATCCTATCCTGAAGGCTCAGCTTCTGGCTGCCTTTTTTGCCATCTCACCCAGCTGTGCCAGCCCAGCTGTTTCTGGACCATACCCTGGCGGATTGAAAACTTCCCTGTGTGTGCTTGTTTATTTTTTTTAAGTTTATTTATTTATTTTGAGAGAGACAGAGAGTGTACGTGAGAGAGAGAGAGAGAGAGAGAGCGCGCGAGCCGGGCAAGGGCAAAGAGAGAGGGAGAGAAAGAATCCCAAGCAGGCTCTGAGATGTCAGCAAGGAGCCTGACGTGGGGCTCGATCCCGCAAACTGTGAGATCATGACCTGAGCCGAAATCAAGAGTGGGACCCTTAACCAACGGAGCCACCCAGGCACCCCTGTTTGTTTTAAACAACTTTATTGAAATATAGTTCACAGGTCTTCAAATCCACACATTTAAAGGTACAATTCAGTGATCTTCAGTGTATTTACATGCAACCATCACCCCATCTCATTCCAGAACATTTTCATTGTTTTAAACAGAAACCATTATCAGCAGTGACTCCCCGTTTCCTCCCTACTCCGCATCACAGCCCGAGGTAACCACTAATCTACTCTCTGTCTCTATGGATTTACCTATGGTGAATATTTCACGTAACTGCAATCGTATAATACCTGGTCTTTTGTGACCGGCTTCTTTCACTGAGCATAATGTCTTCAAGTTCATCTGCTTTATAGTGTGGGTCACTGCATTATTCCTTTTCACGGCTGAATCATATTCCATTGTGTGGATAGACCACCTTTTGCTTATCCATTCATTAACTGAGGAACTTCAGAGGTATTTCTGCCTTCTTGTTGTGCCTGGGGTAAAAACAGTACTTTCCTCTGAAAGCCCAGATCACTCTGTAGGAATCTTTATCTCTTCACAGAACTTCTTGTTTCTGGAAGATGAACCAGACTCCAGGAGAGAGTGGGACAGAAGAGGGAAAAGGGAAAAGGGATTTATCCAGTCGGGAAGCTCGCAGCCATTGGCTAGCTTTGTCACCCAGCAGGGGCTCGGAGAGTGCAAAGATAACTTAGGGCAGAAGTCCCTGCCTTCGAGGAGCTCACAGGCCAGTGACTGGAGGGGGCACATGTATTGTTTCTCCTCCTAGGACCCACCCCATTTTTCTGGTCTTCTTCAGGGGAACCGCCCCCCCCCCAACCTGGTTCCTGGGAAGGAGAAACCCAGGCCTGACCAGCCCGCATTAGCCAACCCGTGGGCCTAGTGGTTGCCTCAGGAATGGGCAGGGACTGACTTCAGACAGTCCAGTGACATTCCATCACATTTTTCCTGGACCTCTTTTCTTTTTCCTTTTTTTTTTAATGTTTATTTTTGAGAGAGAGATAGAACATGAGTGGGGAGGGGCAGAGGGAGAGAGGGAGACACAGAATCCGAAGCAGGCTCCGGGCTGTCAGCCCAGAGCCCGACGCGGGGCTCGAACCCACGAACCGTGAGATCATGACCCGAGCCGAAGTCGGACGCTTAACCGACCGAGCCACCCAGGTGTTCCTCCTGGACCTCTGAGAAAAGGTAATTTTTCATTTGGTTCATTGTTCTTCCCATGTGGTTGATGCAAAACTCGGCTGGAAGCCTGAGGCTGCTGGTGGCCATCTTGCGGTGGTTTGGGGACAGCGTGCCTGAGCAAGAAGGTGACAGAAGGAAAGCAGGGCTCAGACACAGGAGACCAAACCGCATCCTGGTGATGTAACCTGAGCAACTGGACCACACTGTGCCTGATTTTTTTGCTACCTTTATGCTTTTCAGCTGCACGAACTCTTAATCTTTAAGAATTAGAAAAATAACGGGGGCGCCTGGGTGGCTCAGTTGGTGAAGCATCTGATTGTCGATTTCGGCTCGGGTCATGATCTTGCGGTCATGAGATCAAGCCCTGTGGCAGACCCTGTGTTGCCAGCACTGCCTGCTTGGGATTCTCTGTCTCCTTCTCTCTGCCCCTCCCCCGCTGTGCACACTCGAGCTCTCTCTCTCTCTCTCTCTCTCTCTCTCTCAAAATAAATAAATACACATTAGAAAAAAGAATTAAAAATTCATCATGATAATGGTTGCACAGCTCTGTGAATATAACTAAAACCATTAAACTGTATACTTTAAATGGGTAAGTTGTGTGGCATATAAACTATACTCGAATAATAAAAAATAACACCAGATAAGGATGATGATAGAACCACTTGAGAATGTTATGGAAACCCAGAAAAAGAGCAGCTCACTTTGTCTGCAAAGCAGACGACAAACAGCCTTCCTGAATAGATGTTACTCTATGTTACCGGTGAGGAAGCAAAGACACTCCCAGAAAGGAGCTGAGTATGTACCTCTTAATGAGCGACAGGGCTAAGAATTACATTTCTAGGAGCACCTGGCTGGCTCAGTCCGTAGAGCACGTGAGTCTTGATCTTGGGGTTGTAAGTTGGAGCCCCACCATGTTGGGTGTAGAGATTACTTAAAAAAAAAACCTAAAAGAAAAAAAAATATTTCTAGCCCATAAGCTGGTCTTTGAAAACACAGTCTTTCCTTAGGCACTGTCAAAATCTAAACCATGGTGCTAATTAATTGACCTAAATTATTTTAAAGCATTTATAGCATCGAGCCTGCTTATCATGAGCATCTCCAAATACACACGGGGAAAATCCCTGTAGTTCTAACGCCTTTTATTTTGGATTTCCAGAGTTTGACAAAAACTTTTTCACGTTTCAAAGTGACTTATGTGAAAAAGTTATGTAAATAAGAAGTCCAGGATGTGAACTTCAGGCATAGCTGGATCCAGGGGCTTTCTGATGGCAATAGCATCTGATATCTATTCTCTGCTCCTCAGCTTGGGAGTTGCATGATGTTGACGTCACTTTCATGCAGGCTATCCACACATGGTGGCAAAGGTGGTCTCCAGGACCTCTAGGGTTAAATCTTACCAATAGCTTCAGAAAATTCAATGCATTTTCATTGCATATCATTGGCTCAGCTTGGGACACATACCTATCCCTGGACCAATCCCTGTACTTATGCTGATTGGTCAAGCTTAGAGCCAGAGAGTAGGGATAGTCTACCTGAGTGGTGCTGGATAAGATAGGAGGGAAAGGAATCCCCAGTGGACAAGTGAGGTACTCTTACGGAGGGGAGAATGGATGTTGAGCACACATAAATAAACAAACAAACAAATACATTGATGTTTAGTTTGGGACCAGGAAGTCAGTAGTACTCCCTCACACTGTAGAAATATAGTCATCTAATAAAGTTGATATTAAAAATGTTCTCTTTTGGGACACCTGGGTGGCTCAGTCGGTTGAGCATCCGACTTTGGCTCAGGTCATTATCTCACAGCTCGTGAGTTCAAGCCCCGTGTCGGGCTCTGTGCTGACAGCTCAGAGCCTGGAACCTGCTTCAGATTCTGTGTCTCCCTCTTTCTCTGCCCCCACCCCTGTCAGAAATAAATAAACATTAAAAAAAATAAAATGTTCTCTTTTTAATACTTCAGTTTCATTTTCACGATCTGGACTATCCTTTTCTTTTCACTTAATTTCCCAAATCTTTAAATATTGTTCTTCCTCACCCCTGGATTCTACCATCAAGAATGCCCCTCTTCTGTTTTCCTGTAGCATTTTCTATTTGGATTACTCCCTTTAGTCTCTAATTAATTACTTCCAGGTATTGTTCCCCGTGTGCAAGCAGGGCCTACCACAGGGGCCCAGGGTCATGTGACCAGGCCTTCAAATTCACTAGCAGACTCCCATTTAGACATTTCTTTTTCCTCTTTTTTCTTTGTTTCTTTCTTCCTTTCTCTTTCTTTTCTTTCTTCCTCCCCGTCTCTCTCCCTCCTTCCCTCCCTCACCCCCCCATCTATTTATCTATCTATCTATCTCTATGCCCAACGTGGGGCTCCAACTTACAACCCCAAGATCAAGAGTCACATGCTCCACTGACTGAGCCAGCCAGGCGCCTCTAGACTTTTCTTTTCTTTTTTTAAATTTTTTTTTTAACGTTTATTTATTTTTGAGACAGAGAGAGACAGAGCACGAACGGGGGAGGGGCAGAGAGAGAGGGAGACACAGAATCGGAAGCAGGCTCCAGGCTCCGAGCCGTCAGCCCAGAGCCCGACGCGGGGCTCGAACTCATGGACCGCGAGATCGTGACCTGAGCTGAAGTCGGACGTTTAACCAACTGAGCCACCCAGGCGCCCCTAGACTTTTCATTTTTACAGATGTTAATTTTACATTTGGTTTATAATTCAGGACAGGAGTTTGTATCAGTCAGAAAACAGAATCCATTCTAGGTCTTTCCAATAGAAAATTTTGTTTTTTTGTAAGATTTTATTTTTAAGTACTCTCTACACCAAATGTGGGGGTCGAACTCACACCCCAAGATCAAGAGTTGCATGCTCTACCGACGGGGCTAGCCAGGGGCCTCTCCAATAGAAAGGTTTTAATGCTGGAAATTGGTTAGACATATGCATTAGTTATCTACTGCTGTGCAACAAGGCACCCCAAAACTTAGTGGCTTAGAACAACAATCACTATTATCTTTTGTAGTTTCTGCAGATCTGGAAGTTGAGAGCAGCTTGGCTGAGCAGTTCTGATGCAGGGTCTCTCATGAGTTGTAGTCAAAATACTGGCGAGAGCTGCTCTCATCCGAGGGCTTAACTGGGGCCAGAGCTGCCACTTCCAGGATGGTGTGCTTGATGGCTGTTGGGGGGAGGCATTAGTTTTTCCCCATGTAGGTCTTTCCCAGAGCAGCTCCAGTGTCCTTATGACATGATGGCTGGCTTCCTCAGAGGAAGTGAGTCAAGAGAACAAGGTAGGGAGCACCTGGGTGGCTCAGTCGTTTGAGCTCTTGGTTTCAGCTCAGGTTATGATCCCAGGGTCGTGGGATCAAGCCCTGCGTCAGGCTCTTTGCTCAGCGCGGAGCCTGTTTAAGAGTCTCTCTCTCTCCATCTGCCCCTCTGCCCATCTCCCCCTCTGCCCCCTCCCCAGCTCGTGTGTGCACTCTCTCTCTCTCAAAAAACAAACAAACAAACAAACAAAAAAAACCAAGATAGAAACTACGGTACCTTTTATGACTTAGCATCAGAAGTCACACATTGTCACATTTGCCACATTCTCCTAGACAGAGGTGAGTCACAAAGCCAGTTCTGCCTCCTGGTCCAGGAGAGGGGAATTAGGCTGCACCTTTTGAAGGGAGGGGGACCGGACTGGAGGGGATGAAGGGAAGTGTGCAATTACCAGAGTCCAGGATCCAGGACCACCCAGCGGAAACGGGAACTTCCGAGGGGCTGGACACTCGAAGATACAGCGGAGATGCTTCCCAAAGCGGAGGGAGACAGATGCTGCGGCCTCTTCCTTCCTCCACTTTCTGACCTTCTGTCAGGGTCTGCAACTGGCCCAACCTACCAGGAAGCGGACTGCAAGGGAGCCTGGGAGATGTAGTTCCTCGTGATTCGGGGGAGGGCGGAGAGGGCTGCCTGGGTCTGAGATCAAATGGGCAGAAGCCTAACACGGAGCCCCCTCCCCCGCCCTCCCGCAAGGACTGATCTGATTAAGTGGTGATATCGTGGTTATGTTTATCTTCACTTCTGATCACTCTATGAAAATTGTTCCCAACAAAGTGACAATTTAAAACTGAAAATGAAAAAAAAAAAATACTGATGAGAGAAAATCCCTTAGTCTCCTTTACTCTTCCCTAATTATAAAACAGACTTCCATGGGACCAGAAGGGAAAGGGAGTGTTCATACCCAGACAGCAGAAAGCTGAGCTAGCCTTTCTGTGGAAACAGCCTTTTGTTATTCTGTTTAGAACTTGCCAGCTTTTGAGAACTGATGGATGCAACTGTTCAATTTCTAATCTGGTTTCCTAGTCCCTCGCTCAACAAGCTTCTGATTCCAAGCAGAAAGGATTTATTTTGTCTGTTCTAGGTATATACCCCAGAGAATTGAAAACGTATGTCCATACACAAATGTGTGTGTGAACATTCATAGCAGCATTATTCCCAACAGTCAAAAAGTGGAAACTCAAAAATGTCCATCAAATGGCAAACGTGTGGTCCGTCTACACAATGCAGTATTATTCAGCCACAGGAAGGAATGAAGTACCACATGGGAGAAACTTGAAAACATGGTGCTAAGTAAGAGAAGCTGGCCACAAAAGGCCACGGATTGTACGATTTCATCTCAAATCCATAGAGACAGAAAATAGATGAGTGGTTGCCAGGAGGGCTGGGGGAAATGGGAAATGGGGAGTGACAGCTAATGGGGACAAGGTTTCTTTTAGGGGTGATGAAATGTTTTGGAATTGGACAGGACAGAGGTGATAGGTGAACGACTCTGAATACGCTAACAACCACTGGACCGTACACATTAAAAGGGTGATTTCGCGGGGCGCCTGGGTGGCTCTTGAGCGTCCGACTTTGGCTCAGGTCATGTTCCCACGGTTCGTGAGTTCGAGCCCCGTGTGGGGTTCTGTGCTGACAGCTCAGAGCCTGGAGCCTGCTTCGGATTCTGGGTCTCCCTCTCTCTGTCCCTCCCCCATTCGCACTCTGTCTCTGTCTCTCTCAAAAATAAATAAACATTAAAAAAAAAAAAAAAAAAGGTGATTTTGCTCTTTTTCCCCCCTGACTGCTTGGAGCTCAGCCACCACCGTGAACGACACAATAACTATCCGGACCGGAAAGTTCATGACCGACTGACTACTTTATGGAAACAGATGGTCATCGATGTTCTACACCCTGGAAAGCAACAGTACCTAAGAAATTCAAGAAAAACTAGCCAAAATGTACAAGACCACAACAGCTGTCATCTTCGTATTTGGATTCAGAACGAATTTTGGTAGTGTTGTTGCAGGATCATTGAGAGAGGCAGTCAAGAGAGAATTATTGAGATGTGTTCCGGGGCAACTTAGTAAGGTTATTTAAGCAGCACAGCGACAGGACCCTTGGGCAGAGAAATCTGCACTCTGGCTGTATGAAGCTGGTGGTTATATGCTTAGTGCTGAAGGGGGAGGGGACGTGCAGGGAGTAGTAGGTCACAAATGTCTTCTTTGAATGTCTACTCGTAAAACTACTTTTGTAAGATTTCTCTGGTGCTTATCATTCAGCTCGGTATGAACTATCAATGAGATGCACAGGCAGTCATGAGACCCTTTAAGTATGTAGCAAGCAGCTCTTACCTGATGCTTATCAAAACCGTGCAGGCTATATAGGTCACCCTTCTGGGCTAAAGGTGAACATTTTTCTGCTCCTGTCCCTCATCAGTGGCAAGACAACTGGCTTTGGCATGACTTATGATTCCTTAGGGTGTGTAAAGATACATGAACCCAAACATAGACTTGCAAGACCTGGCCTGTTGGAGAGCAAAAAGACCTCAAGAAAACGGCGAAAAGAATGCAAGAACGGAATGAAGAAAGTCAGGGGCGCTGCAAAAGCTAATGCTGGTGCTGGTGAACAGCGGGCTGGAGATTGGACAACAGAAGGAGTAAAGATTACGGGACACCTGGGTGGCTCAGTCGGTTGAGCGTCTGACTTCCGCACAGGTCGTGATCACTTGGTTCACGGCTCATGGGTTTGATCCCCATGTCAGGCTCTGTGCTGACAGCTTGGAGCCTGGAGCCTGCTTCGGATTCTGGGTTTCTATCTCTCTCTCTGCTCCTCCCCCGATCATGCTCACTCGCTTGCTCTTTCTCAAAAATACACATTAACAAATTAAAAAAAAAAGGAGTAAAGATTCTGCATTGATTTTGTCTGTGGTGATTGTGCAGATTTTTCATGTGAGGGTTAATAAACTAAGAGCTTCTATGTGGAAAAAAAGAGAGTGATTTCATGGCATGAATTATATTTCTATTCCTTAGTAAATCTGGAAAGAAGGGGGGAAGGAGGAAGGAAGGAAGGAAGGAAGGAAGGAAGGAAGGAAGGAAGGAAGGAAGGAAGGAAAGAAGGAAGGAAGGGAGGGAGGACAGGACCCATTTTTTGTTGCACCTCACTGATTACTGATAACCCCCTGGTAGGTTCTGGGCCAGACCTGAGTTGAGAGATTCATTCGTCATTCATTATATATTACTAAGTGCCGGCTATGAGCCATCTGTTTGTTGTGTTGAATGCGTTCACACACACCATGGCACGCGAGCACCTGCCAGTCTGTGCTGAGGACCATAAAAGTGTACATTTACAGTGGGTGGGTCTGGCAAGTCCTGAGAGCCTGTCTTCAGATCCCGAAGTAATGTCAAAAGACACTTGATGACTAATTTATGGCTATGCCACTGAAAAGAAAACCCTCTATAAAGAAGGAACTATGCCAAGTAGTTGATAAGTGATTAGTTTATGGTACTGTGTTTGGAGTTACTTTTGTCTCTTTTCTGATTTTTAGATAGCACAGTTAATTACATTTCTAATATAAAAAAATAAATTCACAGATGACTTCTGGCTGCATTTTTGGTTTGGCCACCACTGTGTCTTCAAACACTGGAGCCAAGTGTATTTAGATACAGCATCTATGCTTCAATTTGCCACACTCCTCCCTACTCCCTATTGCCTTAAGCTGGGGTGCCTTCACTCATTCATATAAACTGCCTGATCCCTGAAGGCATTTGAATTTAGGTCCCCTGATTTACTTTATAAAATCCAACAATATATAATTCAGGGTGGTCCACCAAGATGATAAATGTCCACATTTTAAGTCCCTGGTAAGTGGAATTAGAATATTTCATCAGTTTGAAAGTGAAAATTAATGTATTTAATTTCTAGATAAAAACAGAATTGTTCTTGGCACTTTTCTATACAGTTCGGTTGCTTGGGAAGTCAAAAAACCTGTTTCAGTTTAATTCATTAAAAAATTTTTTTTAATGTTCATTTTTTTTGGAGAGAGAGATACAGTGTGGGGGGTGGAGGGGCAGAGAGAGAGGGAGACGCAGAATCTGAAACGGGCTCTAGGCTCTGAGCTGTCAGCACAGAGCCTGACACGGGGCTCGAACTCAGGAACAGTGAGATCATGGCCTGAGTCGAAGTCGGTTGCTTAACCGACTGACACACCCAGGCGCCCCAGTTTAATTCATTTTAATAGGAAACTACTGTAGGTATTATAAGCAGGAAGAACTTCAATACAGAGAAAGAGAGGCATATATATAAGTGGGTTAGTGAGGCTGGAGGGAACAGGCTCTGGGCTCCCAGAATAACACAACAGAACTGACCTGCCAGCACAAGCAGGGCCTTTGACACAGGCCGGAGAGCGGGGAGTCAGGGGACATCACTAGAGCTCTTGAGTTCAGTCAAGGAAGCCCTGCACCTGTTTTTTGACACCTGAAGCGGGGAAACTGGATATTGGGCCACTACTGCCCCCTGTTGCCTGATGGTCTTTCAAGAAATAATCCCTAAAAAGAAAAAGAAAAAGAAAAAAATCCGTCAAATTTGCACAGCACCTTCACATACGGGATGCCATCTGATCCTCTTAATAACTTCACTAGATGAGCAAGGCGCGTGGTGGACGTGGTGTCCTCCCCCTTTTGCAAGCGAGGAAACTGAAGCTCAAAGCTGATGGGACATAATGAAGGTCACACAGCTATGTGCAAAACTGGAGTAAGCAGCCAGGTCTCCCCAGCGCCAGGTCAGGTCAGCACCCTCCACCTAGTGTCATGAATGGGGTCTTTGGTGGCCCCGGGATAGGCTCTGCGAGCACAGCATACACGTGCCAAGACTGTGCCACAGGAGTGCCACAGACTGGCAAATAACCGTAGCCCGGTTGCACAAATCTGCATCACCAACACAGAAGACAGGGCTGCTATGTGGCAGAGGTTACGTCTAGGGACATTCGAGAAAAGAAAAAAGGTGACATTTGGGTTGGGTTTTGAGGGATGATCTGGCAGCAAAGTGCAGAAAATTGTCCTAGCAGCTTGCAAGAGCTGAGGGGGCGTGATGTGGCAGGAGCGCTTTGGGAAACTGACAGAATTCAGATTTGAACCAGGTAAAAAATATTTTTGTAGTTGAAGTATGATATGCATACAGTAAAATAAGGTGCAGTCGTCTTTTTTATTATTATTATTTTTTAACATTTATTTTTGAAAGACAACATGAGTGGGGGGAGGGGCAGAGAGAGAGGGAGACACAGAATCTGGAGCAGGTTCCAGGCTCTGAGCTGTCAGCATAGAGCCCAACACGGGGCTCGAACTCAGGAACCGTGAGATCATGACATGAGCTGAAGTTGGACGCTCAACTGACTGAGCCACCCAGGCATCCCTATTATTATTATTTTTAATGTTTATTTACCTTTGAGAGAGAGAGAGAGAGACAGACAGACAGAACACGAGCAGGGGAGGGGCAGAGAGAGGGAGACACAATCTCAAGCAGGCTCCAAGATCTGAGCTGTCAGCACAGAACCTGAGGCAGGGCTCGAACTCATGAACTGTGAGATCATGGCCTGAGCCAAAGTCAGATGCTTAATCAACTGAGCCACTCAGGCGCCCCAAGGTGTATTAGTCTTAAGTATAAAAATACTATGTGAACATATAAAAACTTTCCCAAATCCCAGGAAGTTCCCTTGTGCCCTTTCCCAGTCTACTCCCATCTCCATCCTTTCTGGTAGGTTTCTGTGGGATTAGGCTGTTTCCCAAGCGGTAAGTGCTTTCCCTGCTTAATTCCGTTGGCTAAGTAACCAGACGGTATTTGATGGCAGGCAGGTAATTCATTCATTGGCCAGAGAACGGAGAAGGGGAGCTCGTGCTCTGAAGGCACCCTCTCGCAATTAGGACTCAAGGCAAGGGTTTCTGGGGTTAGGGTAGAAGGGGCTGGTATGCAAGCCGACGTGGGTTTTTTTTTTGGGGGGGGGAAAGGGGGAGGAGGCTTCTTCGAATCAGAGAGTATCATTTCTTCCCTTAAATGGGAGCGGTCGCACGTGTCAGTGCGATGGTCGGTGTGTTTTTTGTTTTAACAATTAGGTGGTAGGGCACCTGGCTGGTTCAGTCCAAAGAACGTGCCACTCTTGATCTCTGGGTTGTGAGTTCAAGCCCCATGTTGGGTGCATAGTTTACCTAAAAAAATAAAATCTGGGGCACCTGGGTGGCTCAGTCGGTTAAGCATGGGACTTCGGCTCACGTCATGATCTCGCGGTCGTGAGGTTGAGCCCCACATTGGGCTCTGTGCTGACAGCTTAGAGCCTGGAGCCTGCTTGGGATGCTGTGCCTCCCTCCCCCCCGCCCCCCCCGCCCCTTCCCTGCCCATGCTGTCTCTCTCAAAAACAAAAAATAAACATTAAAAAAAGTTAAAAAAAAATAAAATCTTAAACAACAGCAAAACAATTAGATGGAAATGATCCCGACGTCATCTAGGGGGTTAACAGTCATCTGAACTGGATCAAACTGGTGGAAAACTGGGGACTCGTTTGGAGTTTGTTGGCGAGTCCCTGGTGGCAAGGGGAAGGCAACAGAGAATCTCGAAGCCCTTGGCGTCAGCCCCCATCTCCCTTTACTTCTTACTTCTGTTGCTGCCTCCAAAGTTTTCGCCATCTCTTTAGACAATCTTAGGGCGTCGCACCGGGCGCGGGAGGTTTCCTGATACTGTCGCTTTCTGGTGTGGTCCACGTGAAACTTAGCCTGCGCGCGAAAGGGATGATGGTGGGGACAACGATGTTTGGCCTTTCAGAGCCACCATCCAGGCTCGGGGTGAGCGGAGCCGCCTTGTCCCTCCGCGGCCGCCGTGCGTCCGTTACGTGGCAGCTGCCGGCGCCCGCCAATCCACGGCGCCCGCATCAGCCCCCTCGGGTGGCGCAGCCGGAAGGGGCGGAGCAGAGGCGGCGGCGGCTGAGGAGGCAGCGGTGGCGGCGGCGGCGGCGGCGGCGGCTCTGGAGGCCGCGGTCCCGGTCCTGGCTTCGGCCCCAGCCCCACCATGGTGACGCTCGCCGAGCTGCTGGTGCTCCTGGCCGCTCTTCTGGCCACGGCTTCGGGCTACTTCGTCAGCATCGACGCGCATGCCGAGGAGTGCTTCTTCGAGCGGGTCACCTCGGGCACCAAGATGGGCCTCATCTTCGAGGTGGCCGAGGGCGGCTTCCTGGACATCGACGTGGAGGTGCGGGCGCGCTGCCCGCGGCCGAGGCGGGGTCGCGCGGCGGTTCGGGGTTTGGAGGCGCTGGGGCCCGCGCTGGGTCTGCGGGGGCGCGGGGCGTGGAGGCCGCTGTCCGAGCGCTGGGAGGGGCCCGGGCCGCCGTCTGGCCTCCGCCCGGGCGACCCCCTAACGGCCCTTTCCCCCGCGGCCCGCCGGGATTCCGTGCCGCGGGATGCCCCGCGGATACGGAGTCGTCGCTTAGTTGCTTTGCGTTCTCAGTTTGGACGGCGGGTTCCCCGTGGAACCTGTCGCTGAGCTTCGTCGACCAGGCGCCGCGTGTCAGCTCCGGGCCCAGGAGACGCTTAATCTGTCGCGGCTAGCCGAGGGCCGGTCTCATTGGGTCTGCAGCTGCATTCCGTCGTGTTACGGATTAGTGTTGGAAAAAGTAAAGCGAATGCCACTGACGGAGGCTAGGCAGACGTTTGCGTTGTGCATTTCTTTATTTTTCATAGAAACAGCTTCAGTGTTTAACCTGTTTTCATTTCAAGACTTCCAGATACCTCCTTCTGCTGTCTCTGTCTAGGGGAAAGCTGGAGTTGGGTCATTCATTTTAGGCGTGATGATTACAGATAAAGTATCTGGAGAAAACAGGAAATTATTTTAGGAAACTAGCGGTCCCCGAATTTCCTCCTATACCCCCCCTTTTTTTTAAACCAAAAGAGTGTTTCGCGTTTTATTTATTTATTTAGGAAACCAGATGTAAGTAATACTTAAGTTCACTGTTAGCATGATTAATTGGGTTCTAGGATTTTCCATCTGGCAGTGAGCAGCAGAGTTGGGCACAAACGACACAGTAAGAGTGAAGTCCAAAAATAAGGGGATAGTGGAAGGAGTGACTGATAAAATTAGTTAAGACGTTAAAGGTCAGTTATTCCAGTCTCCAGATTTTGCACGCTTTCTAAGAGGAACTAGGGGGACCGAAGCCTAACCGCTGATGTGTAGCAGATGGATGAGAACATGGGTCCCTTAATTTCCAGTCTAGTCGTTTTCTTAAGCCTTCTGGCATCTCAGATAAAGCAGATTCCTACACTGGTTTGCAGCAATCATTTAGGGAAACCTAGAAATGTAGCTTGCTCAGATTTTTTAGTTTTAAAGATGTTTTTTCATGTTTTGGTGTTAGTAGTTGAGTTTGCAAAGTGTGTTGGTGATACAGGCCAGTTGGAGACAACGTGTAAGGTGCTATTCTGTTTCTGAGGAGTTGATGTTTAGGTTGGACAGATGAAACGTACATACTCAGAATTGAAAGGTGCTTTGGAGAGCCATCGAGTCCAGCTTTGTTTCATAAGTGCGAGACCGCAGCCCAAAGACGTTACTGTCACTAAGCGAAAGTTAAATTTTCTTAGCAAATATCCTACTGCCAACGACACCACTTACGGAGAAGTATGGTTTTAAATCTTTTGTGATGTGCATTTCTTTCCTGCCTCCAGATTACAGGGCCTGATAATAAAGGAATTTATAAAGGAGACCGAGAGTCCAGTGGGAAATACACATTTGCTGCTCACATGGATGGAACATACAAGTTTTGTTTCAGCAATAGGATGTCTACTATGACTCCAAAAATAGTGATGTTCACCATTGATATTGGGGAGGCCCCCAAAGGACAAGACATGGAGACAGAAGGTGAGCTGAACATTCAGAAGACTTCTATCACGTTCTAAGAATTAACATTGTGTACGTTTTTATTCATCTGAACGGAGTGTTTATTTTGATTTCTTATTCTAGGCTCATTCACCGTCTTTAAAACCAAAAGCTTTTGTGATACATACTTTTTATTTCTCCAGGACTCCTACTTAACAAAAATAATTTTCTGGAATTTTATGTTTCAGTTCTTCACAACGGTCTCTCGCAACTTTTCTTAGTCATTCTGTGCTTCTGTAAGCATGTAGGTTGTGTGTGCTTTAGGTGGTTGTGTGGATTTGCTAATCCTGGTATATACATTGCTGTTTATTGTTCATTTATACATGACCAGTTTGGTTAAATTTTGTTGTTTTATTTTTGTGTGTGTTTATATTTTACACTTTTCTTTAGGTGGTGGAGATACCTGGGATGGTAGGTAGATTGTCTTTTGGCAGCATCCTGTCTTTTTGCGCATTTTTGTTTGCTGCTAATTTCTGCTTTCCTTCATTCTAACCTGTTTGTTCGCATGAGAGTGTTTTTTCTCTTAATTACAAAATCCCTACAACTAATTAGAGTTTTAGACTGATTGTTTTCTGTGGTTTTTACTTGGATGGTGGGAGGTACAGGTTAGGTCATTTTAAATTAATGGCATTGGAAATATAGGGATTGACATTTTAGTAGTAACATCATACTTTGTTTCTTTTAGATGAATGTTGAGGGTGAAAAGATTCAATTGTAACTGGAGGAGTAAAAGTCTTAATTAAACATAGCTAATGGCAAATGGTGCTGTTGACTTTTAGGGAGTACTGCGTTGGCTTGTTTTTACCATTATTATAGTTTTCTAACTTGAAATTTGGTTGGACGTGAATTCCAGTTCTAGAAGCTGTGTCTAGATATGGTGAGAAAGGCTCTTTCAGCCATATGTTGCAGTTAGATTGATTTATATTTCTCTACTGACGCAACAAACCCTGAATTGAGTCTTTTGGAGGAATTGGTTACCAAGAACCAGCACATTTGGATTTTTGGAGGGGAGGGGGCACGATGTACATCAGGATTTGTGGAAACTAGCAGTGCAACACATTTCATAGTGTTAACGTGATAATATTTGTTTTAGATATTAAGCAGTTTATAGGGTACTTACATCATAAAGAAGTTATTTGTTGGGGTGCCTGGGTGGCACAGTTAAGTGTCCAACTTCAGGTCAGGTCATGATCTCACGGTTTGTGAGTTCGAGCCCCATGTCAGGTTCTGTGCTGACAGCTCAGAGCCTGGAGCCTGCTTCAGATTCTCCCTCTCCCTCTCTCCCTCTCTCCCTCTCTCCCCCTCCTTCCCTCCCCCCCTCCCCCCCTTATGCTCATGCTCGCTCTCTCTCCCTCCCTCTCTCTCCCTCTCCCTCTCCTTCACTCCCTCTTATGCTCATGCTCTCTCTCTCTCTCTCAAAAATAAATAAACATTAAAAAAATAAAGTATTTGTTAGGTTTTGAAATCTGTAGAATGTAGAGAATCCTACTACTGAGTAATTCTTGTGCTTGCTTTTCGGGGCCACTTACGGTGTAGAACTTGGCTAACCCAAGGAGAATTAGGAGTTTTGAAGGGGTCTGTGCTTGTTCATTTTCTGGAAATTGGTCCTTTCTAAATTTAGAAAATATTGGTTGAGGAATGTGAGTGTTAAATTATTCTTAAATAATCCTTTAACATAATATTTAAAATCCTTGCTTTTGTTAATGTTGACGAATGGAAGCTGTGAAAATCAGACCTTACTCTAAAGGAGTGGTCCTCAGGCAAGGGACAGTTTTTGCCCCCCAAGGGAACATTTGGCAATATCTGGAGACTTTTTTTTTTTTTTTTAAGTAGGCTCCATGCCCAGCGTGGGGCTTGAATTCCCTACTCTGAGACCAAGAATCGCATGCTCTACCAACTGAGCCAGCCAGGTGTCCCTATGTGGAGGCATTTTTGATTCTCATGGCTGGATGGAAGATCCTGCAGTGCACTGGACAGGCCGCCCACAACAAAGAATTTTCTGCACCAAAATGTCAACAGTGCCATTCAGGAGAAGCCCTGCTCCTAAGGTCACATCATGCCTGGGGCTTTCAAAGTGAAGCTAGAGAGGGATGATTGGAGATTCCAACCTAACTACCTTAATATGGGAGGGGCCCTCCAGTGGGAATTTTCTCTTGTGGTATATACTTTTTTCCTAACTGTTTTGTTCATTGTCACACCGTAGCACTATCTAGAAGCATACACTTATTCTTCAGAACTGTCCGTTCACCTTGTATTCATTTTTGGCTAAAAAGAATACCTGATTTTAAACCTTGTGCAGTTGTGAGCTTGTTTTTTCACTTACAATGCCTGGCATTCCCCACTGTAGTGAAATTACTGCTTTGAGTTTCGTAGAAGAATGTTTGAGTTTTGGTGTGAATTTTTTCAAGAATGTTTTCAGGTTTTTCTACACTCAGCTTTATTGAGATTAAAAGTCTGTTTTGATGCTGCTTTTAAATTAACATTAGAGTTATATGATTCTAATGCTATTGCTCTTAACATTAGAGTTATATGATTCTAACGCATAGATTTTTATTTTAGTTTAAATATTGTTATTTATAGGATTATTAGGAATTTTGTTTGTTTTATATTATGTTCTCCCCCCGCCCCGTCTTTTTTTTTTTTTTTTTTCCCTTCAGTTAGCAGTCAGTATAGTGAACTTAGCAACAATTCATTAGAGGAGATTTCTTAGGGTTAACTGTTCTCCCTTAGTTAGTAAGTATTACATAGTATGTTTCCCACCCTGAAAGAGGTTTCTGTACTGGGAATGAACTTTAAAAAATGCTTTGAGAATTAAATTGTCATCAGTAGTCCAAAGTGATGTCTGAGCCGTTTCTAAACACCTTCTTTTACATGGCTTCTCTAAGGAATATTTTGAGGACTATTGCTTTAAAATTATTTTTCAAAAGGAGATTGCCAAATATGTGCCAATCTGTTTTCAAATTTTTCTGTAGCTCACCAGAACAAGCTAGAAGAAATGATTAATGAGCTGGCAGTGGCAATGACAGCTGTGAAACACGAACAGGAGTACATGGAAGTCCGGGAGAGGATACACAGAGCGAGTAAGTTAATGCCGTCACTTTGCAGCAGTGTTTGGTGGCCATGAAATTGTGAAGGTGTATTTCTCAACAGCTTGTTTATATTTTCCTCATGTGAATGTTTTACAAACATTATCTTACTAAAGCCTTGACTTAAAAAAAGCACTTATGCAAAGGTATCTTTTGAGTACATGTTTGTAGAGCTTTGTATTGGACTAGTTTATTATTGGAACACTAAATCTAAAGTGAAAAATGCTGCGAAGATTTAGCACGAGCTTTTAAGAGTTTATTTTTTTTAATTTTTATTTTATTTTATTTTATTTTATTTTATTTTATTTTATTTTATTTATTTATTTATTTTATTTATTTTTGGGACAGAGAGAGACAGAGTATGAACGGGGGAGGGGCGGAGAGAGAGGGAGACACAGAATCGGAAACAGGCTCCAGGCTCTGAGCCATCAGCCCAGAGCCCGACGCGGGGCTCGAACTCACGGACTGCGAGATCGTGACCTGGCTGAAGTCGGACGCTCAACCGACTGCGCCACCCAGGCGCCCCTTAAGAGTTTAAAAATATCTATGGTCAGCTAAGGAATATTCAGTGATAGTTTTCCTAAAGCAGAAAAGAAAACTGTGAAATGGTTGGTTTTTAATCACATATTTTGAAATTTCTGTGCCAATATTATTATTATATGCTCAGAGTTAGCTTTTTCCCTAACATGGAACATTTAATTTAGGTAAAATAGCACTAAAATGTGAATCTAGGCAGCCGCCACCAGGTGAAGCTCACCTTGGGTTCTTAAATTTGTAAACTGGGGACGGGGAGTATATTTGTCTGTGGAAGCAGTGATGGCTGGAAGGAACCCCATGTTTAGTCGCAAAAGCCCATGGTGTAGCCTTAAGCACTATGCTGTGCTTTTGCATGTAAAATTAAGAGGTACCATATTGACACACAGACCAGATACCATATCGTAGATCCAGGTCCACATCTATGGTTCGGTGTTTTTTTATCCTCCAAATAGTTCTTGGGGGCAGATTGCACGGGAGCAAGCTTGTCTGTGAATGCAAAGTGCTTTATGTCAGGAGTCTGTTTGAGGTTGGGGTAGGGAGTGGAGAGAAGAGTGTGACTCTAAGGGATAGTGGGCACAGGCTGAACCTCTTGAAGGTGTGGTTTGTGTTCCCCCTTCCCTCTTACATCTCTCCTTGCCACATATGGAAATGAGCCTTCAGGACCTAGAGCACACACTTTGCCCTTGTATGGGAGAGTAATGAAAAACCACAACAGGCTGGAAAAGTTAGAGCCCCTGTTCTCGCTGATATGGAGCCCCTGTTTTCACTGATATGGATTGGGGCGTGAGGTGGGCCAAGGCTTGTGTACATGCACCCCTGCCTCTTCCACCATGATTCCTTCTCTTTGCCTCCACTCATAATCTGTTCCTCTGGGATCACCACCTTTTCGCCCTCACCAGGCAGGGACCTATTTGTTGAGTACCTTGCTGACCACCAGGGGCCAGCCCATTCTGGGATGAGAAGGACACTGAGCAGAGTCTGAGGTCCAAGAGCTTTCATTGCTTTTTGTTTTAACCAGTTCAGACCTGATGGCTTCAGGGTTATGGGAAGTTCTTGGGAACACGGCAGCCAGAGGGAGCACCTGTCTTCTGGTCTGTAGAAGACATCTAGCCTTATTCTTTCACACCTTATTTGCGCGGAGATGCTCCTGTGTTTGTTTGACAAATACAATTTTAGGCATTCTGTTTATTTTTGCAAATCAAATAGTTCCCATGATGTTGTTTGGTTTTTGTACATCTCCCTGTAGCACTTGCTCCTTAGAAATGAATGTAATGAGACTTTTTTTTTTTTCCCTACTGCAGTGTTGTGATAATAACAGATCTTCTAGGTCAGGCAGATGTGTGAGTAGTGTGAGGACAGTGTCTTACATACACACTTTCCTAAGCGAAGTGAAGGGAGAGAGAAATACTTCTTTTTACATGATTGGTTAATATTTTGAAGTGTTGACTCAGCCATTCCCCTTTCAGACACAAATCTTGAAAAGCTAGTCATTCACAGGTATGCTAGATATTGGTTACTAAGTCTTCAGCAGAAGTAAACTTCATGCCATGGTTAGTACTAAAATTTTAGCTTGGGTGATTTTTTAGAGTTCTAGTTAATAATGTTTTTGGGTGTGTGTCTTTTCTTACTCTGGGGGAAAAAAGCCACACTTTTTAGTAGCTAAGTTATCTTTTTGGGAACTTGTCCATTGCTTTTCACTTCTTTTTGAGGGATTGTCAGTCCGCTAGCTATTTTAATTTTAGTCAGTGTTTTACAAATGATACACACATATCTAAAAACATGCACTCACTCAGCTGATTTATACCGTTACTGTCTTGCTAATTATAATTGTTTTTAGTATTGGCCATTTGTAGAAAAATCAGAAACTGCCTAGTAATTAAAAACAATTAGGGCTGTAGAATTTGATAGAAAATGTGAAAGAATATGACATAGATTGAGCTTCAGAATAAATGAATAAAGAGTGGTCATGGCTGTTACTTTAAGGATGAGATCCTTAGCTTAAGAGTGGGGTAAATCATGAAACTGGTTCCAGGTTGGTAGTAAGCGCTAGTAGTGGTCCATGAGACTGAGAAACCTCCTGCATCTGGAACAGCTGCCAAGTGCATCATTGATGCTCAATATTTGTTAAATACGTGTTTAAGGAAAAAGTCACTTTGACACATTTTGACTTGGTAGGTAGTGCTTTTTGGGTAACTGTATGATCTTGAAATAATCTTAGTTTTTTTTAAGTCCGTTTTCTGATTCAGCAAAAAGGATTATAATGTAGGAATATTTTAATGGGAGGGAGAAAGAAGGTTGTATTGAGTTTTAACCCTAGAGGTTAAAGTCACTTGGGCAAGTCACTTTTCCCCTCTGTTCCCCATAGATAAGCGGAACAGGCTTGACCATACCCCATGAATCCTTAAGGTCCCATTTAAATCTAAAATTTTCTGCTTCTAAGTTTGTTGAGTTGCTTGGGGACAAAAGACAAAAATATTTAGAGTACTCTGAATGGTGTGCAAAATATTCCTTCCCTAAAGACTAGGATGATTTATGATGCTTATGCCTTTTTTTTTTTTTTTTTTTTTTTTTTTTTT
>NW_024412422.1:14376701-14439799 GCF_014898765.1 Herpailurus yagouaroundi
TTTTTTTTTTTTTTTTTTTTTTTTTTTTTGGTGTTAAATTTTGTTTGTTTGTTTGTCCTCACAGTCAACGACAACACAAACAGCAGAGTGGTCCTTTGGTCCTTCTTTGAAGCTCTTGTTCTAGTTGCCATGACATTGGGACAGATCTACTACCTGAAGAGATTTTTTGAAGTCCGGAGGGTTGTTTAAAAAGCCTTTTCCTGATGATCTCAAAATCATAATTCACTGTTTACCAAACATCTTGGTCATAATAATGTCATTAGTTTCTACATTTTTATTTTCAGAACTGTACATTCACAGCTTATGTTTCTTTGTGATTAATAGATATTGGGGAAAAACACCTTTTTAGGAAAGTTATAGTGAAAATTTGACACTTGATTGGCATAATTTCTTATTTGAATTCTGCCTCCATTATATAGGCCTTTCAGAACTCAAACACTGTAAGTGAAATACAGGCATATAGTCCCTGTTATATCTATTTTCCTTTTGTTTTCATGATAAAATGCAGTTTGTTCAGACAAGTACTTTACGGATAGTACTTCACTAAAATGACTTTGGATCCCTTACCTGCAGTTCAAGTCATTAAAGATTCATTTTGTTGAGTCCTTAGGAGAAACAAGTCTGAATCTTGATATTTTCCACTCAGCCTGTTGGCAGCGCTCTGACTGGAGTGTCACCAGGTTGTTACTTTTATACCTGTCTGTCTTGTTTCTGCTTTGAAGATAAGACTTCCCCAACACCGTGTTCCCCGCCTAAATTTGTATTTTGAACCTAGGACTCAATCACCTCCAATTAGGTTGATGACACAAGCAGCTAATAACCATTTTTGGTTTCTGCCTAACCTTGTAAGAAGTCTCTCCTAAAGCCAGTTCTCTGGGTGTTGCAGCAAATGGTAGCTCTTTTCTTTCTGTGCTGGCACACCCACTTTCTCCACTCTTGGCATGTAGGAAGTGTGCATTCATGCAATTGGAAAAATCTGGATTTTTGATGCCAAAGGGTTAAAGCCTCTTGGATTTCATTGCAGTGATATACAGCCACTATTTTATTTTTGATCAGTGGCATTTTGGCCACTGTTTAATTAGGGTACTGAACATCACTGTCAGTACTAGGATTTTGTTTTTGTTTTTCTTGGGTCTCTATTTTTTGGCACATGTGAATTTTGTTTTGTATAAAATGACATGACTTTCTCTTGGTCTCTGATGATGGGTTTAAAATTAAAGGCGCATCTGGTTGTGGTGTGGGGGTGATCCAGGATTATGTTGTGACTGATGTATGTTAGTTACTTGTACATTTTTTTTGGATCTTTGCAAGGGGAAAACTACAAGTAACGAGTTTTATATAATTAATTTAAATTTGTTACAGGTTTTCATGTTCAGGATAAACAATTTTTCAACCTTGGGTGAAAATACTGCAACAGTTTTGGGGTGACTGTATTTTACCTTAAGACAGCTGTTGCAACTCCAATTTTTTTTTTTTTTTTTTTGGGTGTGTGTGAAAACACTTCAAAATTGAATTAAAAGATGTACATTTAAAATTGGTTGTGTATCTAATCTGCCCCAGGTTCAGTAAATAAACAATTCTTTTTAAAAACAGTCTTAGTATTCTGTTTCATATTAATGCTTAAATAACATTTGTTAAAGTACCAGCTTTCTATTCATATTTCAAATGACGCACGTTCATGTTTTCTGAGTTATCATGCCTGATAAATGTCTGTCACTTTTTTTTAATGTTTGTTTATTTGAGAGAGCCCTAGTGATTACACAAGTGAATGGGGGAGGGACAGAGAGAGAGCGGGGTGAGAGAGAATCCTAAGCAGGCTCCACGCTGTCAGCGACAACCCGATGTGGGGCTTGAACTCATGAACAACCATGTGAGATCGTGACCTGAGTCAAAATCAAGAGCTGGATGCTTAACCGACTGAGCCACCCAGGCACCCCAAATTGTCACTTCTTAGGTTTATAAACTTGAGGATCATAAGTAGGAACCCAATATTAGCTTTCTTTGTGTGGTTTCTTTGATGATTCATTGTAAACATCTTAAGTATTTTTTCATTTGGAGAAAATTGAGGTTTTTTTCACTCAAGTATGTGGTTTATGCATGTGGGAAATAAATTTAGGAAGAATTAAGTGATTTGTGCAAGGCCCTCATTGGTGGAATCAAAAACTAGATCACTGCTTTTAGAAACTGTTCCTCTTCCTCTATTACATTAAGGGCCTGCTAAATAATAAAAGAAACTACCATTTGTTGAACACTGGCACTCTGCTAAGCCCTGTATGTGGTCTATCTCATCTATTCTCAAAACAGCCCTTACTTTTGGTGTTATCCTAATCCTCATTTTGGAAATACGGAAACAGGCTTGGAAAGCATCTAAGGATCTGAAAATTAGTAAGTGGAGCCCCAAATGCAAATGCAAGAAGGCCTTTTCCCTCAGGGTTGGTTTTCAGAACTGTGGAAGTCCCATTTTATGTATTTATTATATTATTATTATTATTATTATTATTACTTTAATGTTTATTTTTGAAAGAGAGGGAGACAGAGGATCTGAAGCAGGTTCTGTGCTGACAGCAGAGAGTCCGACGGGGGGCTGCAACTCACGATCTGTTAGATCATGACCTGAGTCAAAGTTGGACGCTTTAACCAACTAAGCCACCCAGGTGCCCCTGGAAATCCTGTTTTATAAAACAGTTGTCAAAGGTATTTTGTTTGTGATGTGATCCTCTTTCGGTGGAGACGTTGCCTCTAGCTCTTTTATCTTTCACTTCATTTAGTTTGAGATAACTGGAGTCTGTAGGAGTACTGCATATTCCCATTTATCCATCCCCAAAATATTTGAGTGACTGCTTTGCGCTATCATTTGTAGCCACTGGTTAAACAAATTAAAGAAAAATTCCCACTGTCGTGGGGTTTACCTTTCAGTGGAGGAGACGAACCTCATATGTAAATTAATCGGCGTATTAAAGGCAAGTGCCATGGAGGAAAAATAAAGCGGGGTGAGCGGTTTTAGTGATTAGGAAAGAGGCATCGCTGAGATGACATCTGTAAAGACCTGCTGGATGTAAGGGAGCAAGCCATGCACGGAGCAGGGACAGCTATGTGTTGACAGGGCCCCCAGCATGTAACAGGTGGTTGGTAAAAGCTTGCCAAATGAATGTGTGCGTGGACGAATGAGTGGCCGCAGCCAATGGTGAACCCGGGAATGGGAAGATAATGTTCTCCTTTGGGGCTTTCACTTTCTCGGAAGTAAACCAACGTTTATTATACCAGGCATCGGGTCCCCACCATCAACCCTATCTATCTTGCATACCTTTTAACCTGGGTCTCCGGGGCTGGGGTGCATTTCCGTCCAGTCCCTCCAGACCCACTTGTCCTTTGGCCAGGACGCGGTGTTGTGCTGCCACCGGCCTCCGACGGGCGCAGAAAGTGAGCAAACCGGAGCAGAATCCCTCCCGCCGAAAAGCCGCCGCAGAAACGCCTGCTCGCGGTGGGAAGGCGCCCGAGCCCAGGTGGCTGCGCGGGACGGACAGTACAACTCGGGACCTGGTCCCGCTTCCACTCTCCGGCGGTCAGCTTTCCAGCCTCCTGCCGCGAGGGCGCTTTCCCCACCCTGCGGAACTTTGCTGCCGGAGTTCGGTTCCCGGCGGTCCCGAGGGCTTCCGGAAGCGGAAGTGCTCGCTGGCGGCGCCCAGGCGGCATCCCGGCGGCAGCGGCGGCGGCCGGGCGCGCGCTATGGAGCACGTGACGGAGGGCTCCTGGGAGTCGCTGCCGATGCGGCTGCACCCGCGGGTGCTGGGTGCGCTGCGGGAGCTGGGCTTCCCGTACATGACGCCGGTGCAGGTACCCGGTGCTGCCGGGCGGAGAAGGGTGCTCCGTGTGCCGGGGGCAGACGGGGAAAGGGAGGCTCTGAGCGGGCCAGGCCCCCCGGTAGTCGGACGCGGCCGGTGGGTGTGAGCTTTAGGTCTCGCGTCTTGGACCCGTCGCCCTTGCGGCGACAGGCGGTCCACACTCGGGGGCTGCCGAGCTGGTTAATGACCCTGGCAGGCAGGGGCGGCAGCGCACCTGTGCCAGGGCCCTACCCTCCTCCGTCCTTCGAGTGCCGGGGCCCAAGTGCCTGCTGCATCCCGGTCCCGCCCCCTCTAGCTGTGAGATCCGGGGCAGGTGACGTAATCTCTCTATGCTTTTGTGCTTTTTTCCTTCTCTGTAAAACGAGGCAAGTAATTACCTGTCTCATACGGTCGTTGTGGGACTTAACACAGGACGGTGTCGGGCACATTATGGGAGCTCAGTAAATATTACCTGCTGTTGTTATTTTGTGGACTAAGTGAAGGGTCCTGGCCCAATTTATTTATTTACTCAAATATTTATTGAGGACGTACCATGTATCAGGTACTTTTCTAGGCTCTGGGGATTTTGCTGTGTTGTTCTCCTGTCATGGGCCTTACTTTCTTACGCAGGGGAGGGAGAAAGGAGTAGAAGAATAAAGGAATTTGAGTTGGTGGAAAGTGTTACTAAGGGACGAAAACACACTGATGTAACAGTGACAATAAAGTACAGGACAGGAGGAAAGGTGAGTGTGAGAGAGGGCCTCTCTGAAGGTGTCACTGAGCAGATACCTGAATAATTGAGAAGGAGCTGGCTGTGGGGTGATTGGGGGCGGCAAGAGATGCAAATGCCCTGGGGCTAGACTTGGCCTGGGAGGTACAGAAAGAAGGCATTTGGCTGGGGCATCGGAAGTGCTGCAAGAGATGAGCAAAGCAGGGTCTACGTTGTGCAGGGTCTTGGAAGAGTCTGTATTACGTCTAAGTGCATAGGAAGCCATCCTAATGGGAAGCTAGGTAGGAAGGGAAGGGAGGTGACTGATGTGCAGGGAGTGGACCAAAGAGCAAAGAGGCCAGGGGGCCAGTGTCATGTGAGAGAGGATGGTGGCTCGGAGTAGAGAGGAAGCCGTGGATGTCGAGAAGTGAAATTTGAGATAGCTTTGGGTTTGTTGGACCAGATGTAGGGATGACAAAAGACAGGAATCTAGAAGGTGTCTGAGGGTTTTGTCTTCAGTAGCTCGGTGGATGGTGGTACCGTTTATGGAGATGAGGAGGGTTGGGAGAGGTAGCCCGTTTCTGAAGGAAATTGACGAGTTTTGTTTTGAAATACTGAGCTGAGCTGTCCATAAGATCCCCGGGAAAGATGTCAAGAAAGCTGGAGATAAAGCTTGGGAGTGCTGTGCACCCAGCCTTGGGAATGTAGACTCTGTCTCTGCCATCAGTGGTGATGATCAGGGTCTGTGCTAGTCAGTAGACGCATGTGGCTGTTGAACACTCGAAATACGGTGAGTCCAAACTGAGAGGTGCTCCAGCTGTAAAAAGTACAACGGATTTTGAAGACTTGGCATGAAAAACGAATGGAACGTATCTCATTAATTGATTTTTGAAATACTCATTACAGGGGTGCCTGGGTGCCTCACTCGGTTAAGTGTCTGACTCTTGATATCTGCTCAGGTCATGATCCCAGGGTTGGGGGATTGAGCCCCAGGTCTGGCTCTGTGCTAGGTGTGGAGCCTGCTTGGGATTCTTTCTCCCCACCTCTGTCTTTCTGCCCCTCCCTTGCTCGTGCTCTCTCTCCCTCTCAAGATAAGTTAAAAAAAAAAAGGTAAAGTATTCATTACATGTTGAAGTGACACTAGTTTGGATCTATTGGGTTACATAAAATATATTAGTAAAATTCATTTTACGTATTTCGTTTTCGTTTTGTGCCTACCAGAAAGTTAAAAACCGTGTATGCGGGTCGCATCATGTTTCTTCTAGACGTCAGTAGTCTAGAGCAGTTTCTCAGTCTCGGCAGCACTGATATTTAGACTGGCTAATTCTTTGTTGTGGGGAACCGTCGTGGGGCTTGTTGGCTGTTTAACAGCCTCCCTGGCCTCTGCCTACTAGATGCCAGTAGCGCGCCCTCCCCTCTCTGGGTTTTGACAACCAGAAATGTCTCCAGGCATTGCCAAATGTTCCCCGAGGGCATAGGAATCATCCGGGTCGAGAACCCCTTTCACAGAGGTCATTAGAAGAGTCCTGCGTGTGCTGTGATGGGTAAGCTCAGGCCCTGGGGACCAGGAGTGGAGTCGTGGAGGGGATGACCTCAAAGCTGAGGCCGGGGCGGGCTTCGCGTTTGGCCACTGGTTGCTGAAACCACAGGACGAGGTTTCTCACAAAACCTAGAGGTTCTCTGTGGTGTTTCACATGAGAGGGTTTATTTGAACCATTGTTGGTTTTTTGACCTGAGAGCCGGAAGGGACCCTGAAACTCAGTGTCTTCAAACCCTTCCTGGTCCAGAGAGGCAAGGAGGTGAGGCAGGGCTAGAATCCAGGACTCCCGAATCCCAGCTCCGCTTGCTGTCCCCTCCACGCTGTCTGTGTAGATGCCACTGCTGTGTTGCCTCTGAGCCAGCCCCGCTGGGGTGCCTGTGGGGATTCTGCTGAGAGCCTGCATTGTGGTGGGGTCCAGTGTGACGCCGGCCACCTGCTGGGTTCCTAGGGCTTTTGGCCACCTCCGTGGAGGCTGGCATTCTCTAACCGGTGCTTTGCATCTCTCTCTCCAGTCTGCAACCATCCCTCTGTTCATGAAAAATAAAGATGTCGCTGCAGAGGCGGTAAGTACCTCGTGCAAATGCAGCCCGCCCTCCCGTTTTCCCTCTAGAATGAACCGTGAGGAAAAGCCAACCAAATTTCCTCCCTCTTTGGCAGGTCACGGGTAGTGGCAAAACACTCGCTTTTGTCATTCCCGTCCTGGAGATTCTTCTGAGAAGGGAAGAGAAGTTAAAAAAGCATCAGGTGAGGATAGCCATGTGGCTGGTTTTTCACTCGGTCATCGTAGAGTTCACGGTTGCGGGAAGCTGGCCAGAAGGTTGAAGAGAAAGGAGATCCGTCTTCTTTTTTGCAGATTCTGGATTTGTGAATTTGCCTGCCTGTTAAGATTTATTTGTGGCAGCCCAAATCAGTACTTCACTGTTTTCTTGCTCATTCATGAATTTGTGCAGAGCAGCAAAAAATCTGCATCACGTGATGTGCAGGTTCCCAGCTGAGTCTGAGCGGGGCAACGCTCTGCCGCCTTGTTTCAGCTCTCAGACTATACAGAGATGTCTTTCTCCCAGTCTGTTTACTGCTGTGATTTTTGCATTTTTGCTGGTGATTTGAATGTTTAAGACGGCCTCAGGCGTGGCGCCGAAGCACTGTCGAGTGTTCCTGGGCACACGAAGGCTGGGATGGCCCTTCTGGAGAAAGTACCTGTGTTAGAGCAGCTTCCTTCAGGCACGAGTTCCAGTGCTGCTGGCTGTGAATTCAGTGTTGGTAAACCAACTATATCTTATTTGAGGTGTCTTTAAACAGAAACACGCATACAACCAGCTTATGTACTGATTGACAAAACACGACCATATAACCGTGCCTTTCCCCCAGGAGCAGCGTCTCAGTGTTTGCTAAGTCCGTGCCGTGAATGTTGCAAACTGACTGTAATTCAGAGCAGTAATTGACCCGATGCTGAAGAAGCCTGGGAAGTGCTGTTCCTCTGGGGACCCTGCTCTGTGAAGTGGAGGGTCCTGGCGTGTGTGTTCAGCTGTGTGACCCTGGGCACTGCTGATTGTGTCCTTTCCCCCCACCTGGGCAGGTGGGAGCCTTAATCATCACACCGACGCGAGAGCTGGCTATTCAGATAGACGAGGTCCTAGCGCATTTCACGAAGCCCTTCCCACAGTTCAGGTAAGTTGGATGCAGCGTCCCCGTCCGCCATGGGTGGTTATTTTGCCTGACCTGCTCAAAGACCTGTTTCTTGTTTTAGCCAGATTCTCTGGATCGGAGGCAGGAATCCTGGAGAAGATGTTGAAAGGTTTAAGGAGCAAGGGTAAGTTTGCTTGCTTCTGCTCCTTTTCTTGCTTGTTTTTGGCATTGAACCCAAGAGGAAGCCATGCATGGTCTGGGCCTAACTGGGAGCACTTCCGTCAGCAGCTCCCTCTCCCCCAAAAGTTTCATTCTTTGGGCCAACCTCCCATTTTGCCTGCTGGCTCCTTCCCATAAGGCCCGGATGAGCCTTTCCCTTTCAGTGAGTCTTACCCCTGCAGAGGAGAAGCGAGGTCAGGGTATGGCCCCTACTCTCCCCAGGCCGGCTCTATGGGACGTCGGGCCCTTGTTCTTCTCACTGTGGGCTCTCTAAGTGGTGTCATCCCACCCTTGGTCGTCACTGACCTTGCCCTGAGCCCAGACCTGCAGCCTCTTCTCTGCCTGGCGTCTCCTGGGCATCTCCCAGCTGTTGCAAACGTGTCTGAAATGGGTACTTTGTATCCCCAAACCTGCACCTCACCTGGAGTTTCCCGGTCACCTGTCCCCTCTGTGCTTCTCCCATGGTCACCTGTCCCCCTTGCGCTTCTCCCACGGTCATCTGTCCCCCCACCCCCCCATGCTTCTCCGAAGGTCTGGGAGTTGGCCTTGCTGCCTCACTGTCCCCTCCATCACCTCCCCACCCAATAACCATCACCGGATCCTTTGCATTTTCTCTCCAGAGCACACATCTCTAACCCTTTGCTTTTCTCGCTCACCACGTCTCCCGCTCTGATCTAAACCACCTTGTCTCTTGGGCTCTTGCAGTGCGTTTCTGCTCTGTGTTTCTATTCTTGCCTTCTTATAATCCACTCTCCACAGAGCAACCGAATGGCCTTTTCAGAATGCCTGTCTGATCATGTGACTCACTGAAAACTCTTTAATGGCTTCTGGCCCTTAGGAAGGATTCTAATGTTTGTAAGGGGCTTGCGAGGCCACCATTCTCCACTGCCACCGCCTTCTCATGCGCTTGCTGCTGCACAGACCCGGCTTTCTTCTAGGCCACTGCATGGGCCAGGCTCTCCGAGTCCCCAGGCAGGCTCTGGAGGTCAGCATTGCATCTTTAGAGCCTAGCACAGTGCTGAGCACACACAGGTGTTTAACGAACAGATGAATGTTTGAGTACGTGGTGGCCATCATCAGCCCTTTGAATTTTTTTCAGTCCCACCATGAATAAGGTTTATAATGAGCAGTGGTAGGTTTTGTGGCCAATTTGTTCGAGAATCTTAATGACGAGGAACTGCTTCTGTCGAGCTATACCACAAGATGGTTTTCAATAGGGGTCACAAAGTCAAGTTCCTGCAGGGGTCAGAGGATTATATCAGTGTGTGAAAGGGTTGGGGTGGGGATTGGTAGGAACTGCCCAGTACACGCTTGAGTACTCATCTCTAGCTGATAGTTGCCTTGCAGGAATCTGGGCTCAGTATTACCAGATTTTGAATTAAAAAAACACAACAATGTGGAATTCCAGATTCTTACTCCAGACTTTGTTAACCAGTTGGCTCCAGACTTTGTTAACCAATGGCATGTAATTCACATTAAAAACAACAACAAACTTCTTTGGGTGCCTGGCTGGCTTAGTTGGTGGGGCCTGCAACTCTTGATCTTAGGGTTGTGGGTTCGAGCTCCCATGTTGGGTGTAGATATTACTTAAAAATAAAATCTTAAAAAAAAACACACAAAAAAACCAAAAAGACTTCATGCAGGTCAGAAAGGTTGGGGCTGCATTTGGCCTTTCGTCTGAGGTTGTGATCTTTACATAAAATTCTAATTCTGTTAACATTCTCATTTTATAGATGAGTTAGCTGAGGCTGAAAGTGGTTGAATAACTTGTTTTAGGTAGAGGGTCAGCAGACCTTTTATGTAAAGGAACAGAGGGTAAATATTTTAGGTTTGTGGACCACAGGGTTTGTCACAAGTATTCAGCTCCACTCTTGTAGCGTGAAAGCCACCAGAGACAATACGTGAGGGATAGGCATGGCTGTGTGCCAGTGAGGCGTCACAAAAACAGGTACAGGCCCGATGTGGCCGATGGGCTGGCCTCTGCTGACCCCGCCCCGGGTCTTGGCTCTGAACCTGATATGCCTCCCTCACGGCCCCAAGCTTTGCTGCTCTGAGCCCTGTCCTTCCTCTCAGGGCCTCACCTCCCTTCCCTGGAACTTCCACGACTTCTGACGGGGGGTATATAATGCTTGGGATTTGGGATCACAGATATTCCCAAGATCCAGAGAGTGTGGTAAACATTACTGTGTTTTCAAAGTGGGAACATCATTGTGGCCACTCCAGGCCGTTTGGAGGACATGTTCCGGAGGAAGGCAGAAGGCTTGGATTTGGCCGGCTGTGTGAGGTCCCTCGACGTCCTGGTGTTGGATGAGGCAGACAGACTTCTGGACATGGGGTTTGAGGCAAGGTACCGGACTGTGGGCTTCGTTGGCTTTGGGCGATACTGGGCGAAAAGGAGAGCAAATTGGAATTCCTTTACCACCCTGTGACTGCCTTTATCGGCCTCCTCTGAATTTCAGATTATTAGGTGGTTTGATCCTTCAGAGTCTACCACACAGCTGAAATTCCAGTTCTACTTAAGATGCATTTTCCTTCATGATTTCTTGCATGTCTTTTTTTTTTTTCAACGTTTTTTTTAATTTATTTTTGGGACAGAGAGAGACAGAGCATGAACAGGGGAGGGGCAGAGAGAGAGGGAGACACAGAATCGGAAACGGACTCCAGGCTCTGAGCCATCAGCCCAGAGCCCGACGCGGGGCTCGAACTCACGGACCGCGAGATCGTGACCTGGCTGAAGTCGGACGCCTAACCGACTGCGCCACCCAGGCGCCCCCTTGCATGTCTTTTAAACAGCATTTTTGGGATATAATTCATCTGTTATACAATTCACCTATTTCAGATGTACGATTTAATGGTTTTTAGTCTCAAAAGTTTTGTCTTTGTTCTCTCCTTTTAACTGCTCCACTTGATAGCAGTATAATTATGTGTTCGTATTGGAGAAATCTTGAAAAAAGTGAGAGTATAGTCTCATACCCTGGTAATGTCTACTGTGAACACTGTAATGCTTTCTCTTCCTGTCTTAAAATATGTTTAGTGTTATAAAGTGGTATTTGTTAATTATGCTGATAAATGAGGGGTTGAGTTTGAGCCCTCTTTTTTAGCATAAATACCATCCTGGAGTTTTTGCCAAAGCAGAGGAGAACAGGCCTTTTCTCCGCCACTCAGACACAGGAGGTGGAGAGCCTGGTGAGAGCGGGGCTCCGGAACCCCGTGCGGATCTCGGTGAAGGAGAAGGGCGTGGCGGCCAGCAGCACCCAGAAAACTCCTTCCCGCCTGAAGAACTACTACATGGTGCGCACTGGGCGTTCTCCTTACTGATTCCTGCAGTTCAGTCCTAATGCTGCCTGGGGTCTAAGGTGCATCGTGGCACTGCCTCTAGGGCAACTGCCTGGAAGGTGGGGTTGAAATCAGGCAGGCTCGCCAGGTGGGGGGGTGATCCTCACTGCTGACGTTTCTGGGCCGGGCTGGTAAAGTCAGGAGGCCGGCCTTTCCCAGGCAGAGGGCGTGGTCCGTAGGTTCTGTGGCGTGTGGTCAGGATGGGTGCCAGGGCGAGGCCGTCCAGTTGTACATCTTGGCTTTGCCCTCACTCACGAAACTAGACGCACTTACCGTACCGAGGAGGCTACAGCGCTACCCGAGTCACAGGTTGTGGTAAGGATGGACTTATTATTAGTACAGATGAAGGTTATTCGGCCAGTGCTTAGTACAAGTACCTACCAATAAACGGTAGCTTTGGGCACCCACTGTGGCTGGCGCTGCATTCTGCTAGCTCGTATTCACTTCCGTGGCTGCATGTAGAGGTACCTGAGTGTGTGAGGAGAAGCGCCACACTGAGGATTTGGTTTTCATAAAAATAGGGGGGATGCATACAGATGGGTTTAAATGTCTCTAATTTAGGGGCCTGAATGGAGCGCTTGATTATGTTAAGAGAGACTGGAGTCTGTCTCCATGGTGGTCTTTCCAGTTTTGTACATTCCTTCTGGAAACCTGTGTTCATCTTAGAGCCGTGATTTCTGAATGCGGGGATATATCAGAATCTCTTGGGGGCTCTTAAATAATAGAGATTCTTACGTCCAGTCCTAGACCCACTGAATCTGTATGCTGTGCCCAAGAATCTGCACTAACAAAAATCTACCCTGAGGGCACTTGAGTGGCTCAGTCAGTTAAGTGTCTGACTCTTGATTTTGGCTCAGGTCATAATCGCACGGGGTCCTTGCGGCGGGCAACGTGCTGAAAGCACAGAACCTGCTTGGGATTCTCTTTCTTCCTGTCTTTCTGCCCCTCTCCCGCTCACACTCACCGTGTCTGTCTGTCTCTCTCAAAATAAGTAAACACTAAAAAAACACTGTACCCTAAATGGGTACCTGGCTGGCTCAGTTGGTAGAGCGTGCAGCTCTTGATCTTGGGGTTATGAGTTAAAGCCACATTGTTGGGCGTAGAGCTTACTTAAAAAAAAAATCTTCTCTGGAGATGGCCTTATAGCTGGTGTGATCCCTGTCTGTATGCTGGGATTTGGGGACAATTGCATTAAAAGATTTTTTTAAGTAATGCCTACACCCAACGTGGGGCTTCACCTCACAACCCTGAGATCAAGAGTCGCATGCTGTACCCACTGAGCCAGCCAGGTGCCCCTGGGGATGATTGCGTTAGATGACTGTGTCTCTCAGTTACATGGCTTTGTGACTTATATGTGTCAGCACATACTGATATCTATTCTGAGCTCGGTAGGCTGATTAATATACTGACAGAAGTGTGTTCTATTCATGGAGGAAATCAAGAGTCCTTAACATTTAAGGCTGAAACTGGAAATAGCTATGGAGGTCATTATTGTCAATAAATTTGTTTTTATTTTATTGGTTTTCCTTCTTATTTTGCAGGTATGTAAGGCAGATGAGAAATTTAACCAGCTGGTACATTTTCTTCGAAATCATAAGCAGGAAAAGCACCTGATTTTCTTCAGGTAATCCTTCTGGATGCTGTGGTGGGAGAATCTGGGGCTCAGTCACATCCAGAATATTTAGGTACATGTAGCTCTAAGGTTTGGAATTCTCTCAGGAATGTTTTTGGCCGCAAATAGCTGAAAACCCAACTTTTGTGGCTCGAACAGGAGGCATTATTTTTCTCCTGTAGAAAGAAGTCCAGAGGTTAGGCAGGTCCCGACACTGGGTTAGATCTCTGGAGTGTCGAGGTCAGTGTTTCTGCAACTGTCCTGGCCTTTTGTTCTGTCTGTCCGTCACTGTCCTGTCCGCTGTCCTGTGTGCACTGAAAGCGGATAGAGGAGGAAAGGCAGAGGAAGGTGGAAGGGTATCCTTCACATCCAAGCTTTCTTAGAATCCCCTCCTCCCTAGCTGACTCGGGCTTTCATTTTACGGGCCGAAGGTGGGCCCCTCGGCAGCCGCTCACCTCGAGAGGCAGGGGAACTGAGTGTGCAGCTGTCCCAGCCTCGTCGTAGAGGGCGGGGAGGGAGGAGGTGGCTGCTGGGACTGGTGTTGGAGCGGCCAGCTCAGGGTCTGCCACGGTGGGGTTTGTTTCGGTGTCAGAACTCCAGAGGGTTTCGGATTTAGAGCTCAATGTGGATGATGCTGGTAGCCATTCTCCCAAAAGGGATTGGGTCATCGCCGCCGCGTCTGGTGCTTGCCGCCTCCCTCCCGGCCCCGGGTGGTCGACGACGCTGAGCCCGGTCTCCCCTCTCGCAGCACCTGCGCCTGTGTGGAATACTATGGAAAGGCCCTGGAATCCCTGGTGAAGGGTGTGAAGATTATGTGCATTCATGGGAAGATGAAACATAAGCGCAACAAGATCTTCATGGAGTTCCGCAAATTGCAAAGGTGGGTTAGCTGCCGCGGAGGTCACCCTCGGCTGGGGCTGTTCTCTTGGCCTGGGATCCTCTTTTCTGCCCTGTGTAGCCCAGGGCCCCTGTCCTCGTCCTGACCCGTCATGCTGTGCTGCACTGACCTCCTTAGGTATCACGAGCTTGCCCGTGAGGTGTCTTAAGCTCTGTAAGAACAGGGACCTGAGTGTTGTGTGCCCTCCTGGATTCCTCGGTATATGGCCCGGCACCCGGCCATGGGGTTTTCTTAACTTGTGCGGATGGAGAGCGGATGGGAGCTATTCACTGAAGCCTCGTGGGTTGTCCTTGGGTGACTGCATGGGGGACACTCGCATCTCTTGGTGACCGTAATTGACTCTGTGTGTATAAGTAACATTTTGCTGCTTTTCTTAACCATTGAGCCTCCTGGCTGGTTTTTGTTTTTTTCCCGGTTGTGTTGTTAACAGCACTCTTCTAGGCAGAGAAAGAGAACGGACTGTTGCACTTCAGGATTACACTCAGCAGGTTTTTCTTTTCAAATAAAAGTATGCTAATCAAAAATTCTTTCACTGTCTCCTCCCTCCCTCCCTCCCTCCCTCCTGTTTTGGTTGGGAATTTGTGAATTCCTAGATATTCTTAGGAGGAAGAAAAAGTCAAAATGTTGTTACCAAATGCTTCTGTGAGAGATTCGGGAACCTGTGTGTTACTGTCCCTGTCATCATCAAGGCCAGTACAGACTGATGGTGATCTCCTTACTCAGAACAGTGTTTTCTCATTTTCTAGTGGGATTTTAGTGTGCACAGATGTCATGGCCCGAGGAATAGATATTCCTGAAGTAAACTGGGTTTTGCAGTACGACCCTCCCAGCAGCGCAAGGTACAGTGTGACAGAATGTTACCCTCTCTGGGGAATCGGGCCCCACGAATCCCGAGGAAGATACACATAATGATGTTCATCAGAGTGTTGTTTTAAATAGCAAAAATGGGCGAACAGGTGAACCGTCACTGGCATGTCAAATAGTGATGCCATATTATGCAGCATTTCAGGTTATTTTCACATACTTTTTAAAGTTCTTGTATGAATGGACGTGATAGAATGTTTAAAGGAAAATAATACTTAACACTGCATGTGAAAGTTTCAGTTTTTCTCCCAAACATAGAAAAATGCGGGTGAACAGAACTCCTGAGCCATAATAGTTGTTACTTCTTGGTGGAGGGCTTTACATAAGGCCTCTGCTCTCTTCTCTACTCTTGCCTCCCAGTTTTCTACTAGGACTGTATCATCAGCTGGGCATAAGTGCAACAGTTTTCTAGTTCGCAGAAATCCTGTCCTTACAGGATCCTTACAGAATCCTGTCTGGTTTGTAGTCTGTTTAACTGCCAGCTCTGGTATTTCCGACACTGGCGAGGGGTAGGGTTGGGACTGAGCCGTGGGGTCTGGCGGCCCTGTGCCTGCACCCTGCCGTTCTCACTTGGTGATCACGTTCCCATCCTGTGTTCACAGTGCCTTTGTGCATCGCTGTGGCCGCACAGCCCGCATCGGCCACGGTGGCAGTGCGCTCGTGTTCCTCCTTCCCATGGAAGAGTCATACGTCAGTTTCCTTGAAATTAACCAAAAAGTAAGCGGTCTTTTCCCATATACAATGCCCAGTGACAGTGACGGGATGGATACCTAGTAAACTTCTTTTTGGGCACGTGGTCTGGAACTTAGCTTAGGGGTTGCATACTCACAGGGGCAAGCCTGGTGACGTGAGTGCAGGGACCTGGCTGGCTTAAAGGCTGTGGGGCGGCACCAGCCCCCGTTAGGATGGCAGACACTGCTCGGCTCCAGCTGAGTGTCAGTACTTGGGAACACAGACCTCGTGTTGGATGCTTTCCACCAGAAATCAGGATTGTTATGTAAAATCGATTTTAAAATTTTCTTTACAAAATTTCAGACCAAATAAAACACTTGGGAATTTGGGCTTCTAGGCCTCTGATTAAGGATTACCATGAATTGTTTTGCCTCTGGCTTTATTGGCACTGGCTCTGATGGGGGTGAGGGGATCCCAGCCAGAGGAGGTGAGCATGTTGTCTGTGTGCAGTGCCCCCTGCAGGAGATGCAACTCCAGAAAAACACAGGAGACCTCCTTCCAAAGCTCAAGTCCATGGCCCTGGCTGACAGAGCTGTGTTTGAAAAGGGCATGAAAGCCTTTGTGTCATACGTCCAGGCATATGCCAAGCACGAATGCGGCCTCATCTTCAGATTAAAGGGTAAGTGGACTGCACTTAATTGTGTCTCCTTCAGCATTATTACAGATGTGATGGTCTCACAAGTATTACAAATGTGAAGTTGCTTTGTTTTACACAAACCTTTAGGCATATACAGGGTTAATATTTTCTAAACATTTAAAAGGAAATTTTCTGGGGCGCCTGGGTGGCTCAGTCGGTTAAACATCCGACTTTGGCTCAGGTCACGATCTTGCAGGTTTTGAGTTTGAGCCCGGCGTTGGGCTCTGTGCTAACAGCTCAGAGCCTGGAGCCTGCTTCAGATTCTGTGTTCCCTCTGTCTCTGCCCCTCCCCCACTCGTGCTCTGTCTCTCAAAAATAAACATTGAAAAAAGTTAAAAAGAAACAAAAGGAAGTCTTCCTAGGGTTTGCTAGACAGAATAAACTGGCTGCTGAGTATTCCTTTCCACTAAAACTGTAACTTTAATCCTAATTAAAATGGACCCCTTAGGTCATTTGGATAGAAAACAGTTACATTGGGGGTGCCTGGGTGGCTCAGTTGGTTAAGCGTTTGACTTCAGCTCAGGTCATGATCTTGTGGTGCACGAGTTCAAGCCCCATGTTGGGCTCTGTGCTAACAGCTCAGAGCCTGGAACCTGCTTCAGATTCTGTGTCTCCCTCTCTCTGCCCCTCCCCTGCTTGTGCTCTGCCTCTCTCTTTCAAAAATAAATAAAAACATTAAAAAAAACCCCAAAAAACTAAACCAGTTGCGTTGTTAGGCATCTTCCTTGGGTTGATGCTTATAATCAATCCTATTTTGGGTGTGCTAACTCTGATATTTTGGTTTAATTAGATCTTGATTTTGCTAGTCTTGCTCGAGGGTTTGCCCTGCTGAGGATGCCCAAGATGCCAGAACTGAGAGGAAAGCAGTTTCCAGATTTTGTGCCTGCAGATGTTAATACAGACACCATTCCATTCAAAGATAAAATCAGAGAGAAGCAAAGGCAGAAGCTACTAGAGCAACAGAGAAAAGAGAAACGAGAAAATGAAGGGAGAAAAAAATTCATAAAAAATAAAGCTTGGTCAAAGCAGAAGGCCAAAAAGGAGAAGAAGAAGAAAATGAATGAAAAAAGGAAGAGGGAAGAGGTACAGTGTGTTTTCTTTCTCAAACACCCAGCTGAGAATTCTGAATGAATCTTATCAAAATAATGTCTTTTAGTAGGAATTGTGTGCGGCTCCCCTATCCTTCTGTCCTGTTGTGAGTTGGGTGAGAGTGTGTTGTTGCTGGTGGGAACACGTTGCTGAGGAATCTGGTGGTTTGTTGGTCTCTATACTTAGGGTTCTGATATCGAAGACGAGGACATGGAGGAACTTCTTAATGACACGAGGCTCTTGAGAAAGTTTAAGAAAGGCAAGATTACTGAAGAAGAGTTTGAGAAGGGGTTGTTGGCGAGTGGCAAGAGAACAGTCACCACAGCAGACGTGGGGATCCCCGCCTGGGAACCTGACTGCTGACACTGGCTTTGGGGAGCGTGGGAGAGTGCGGGGAATGCGGCCAGCGGGCCCGGCACGGCTCACATCTGCTTTCGCTACGTGTCGGAACTTCACATCCAAGAAAGCTGTTCAGACTTGGGGGGCGGGGGGTTTTACACTCGTGGATGTTGTATTAAAATCACACCGGCCTTTAGGTGTAATGGAAGAGCGTAACTGTCGGAGTGTAAATAACAGATGTCAATATTTATTTTGATGGGTCACCTATAAATTAAAGCTCATTTTTCTGTGGCTATTTTATACTTAACTTTCTAACAAAGATACTGAGGTAGACTTGATTTTTGGCTTTTTAAGGTTCCTTAGTGTTTTTGGGCATCTGAGCTTCCTGGGTGTCCTTTCCCCTGGACTTTCGTTATCTCTTTCAGGGGCTGTACAAAACACCGGCATGGGGTTGCTGATGTTGCTGGGGTTCTTTTCAAAGAATAGTCCTCACCGCTGTTTTATGGGGGAGTATCTGAAAAACTAAAGAAGCAAATCCTAATCTGGGAAAAAACATGCCTCGTGTTGAATAAATTATTTCCTTCCATCTGACTGTCTTGGGTGTGTGACTGAAGCTGCAGAGGCCTCACCAAGATGGCCAGGACCTTTGGGCCTCAGGTAGCTCTCAGTACTGATGCAACACCGTCTCAAAACCCTTCATAGAATTTATTTGAAAAGATGCTCGATTTGTCCCCAAGTACAATTTTAAAAAGCTGTTCAGGCACAAACAACATCTAAAGGAGATTCACATCTTTCACAGATGCAGAATTTCAGCTTATAAACGTTCTGGAAGGTCTTCATACGTGATGAGCCATATAGGATGCTCCTGCTAAATGCCGTTTCTGCCTTCCTCGGGTTCTCTTGCTGGTTTCCATTCTGTCTGCCCCCAGACCGATGAGGGGATGGCAGTCCCTGGCTCGTGTTCACCACTGGAAGCCTGATGAGAACTGAACATGGTTTCTAGCCTTTCTCACGAGGCGCCGTACGTAATGTGTGTCCCGGGCAGCTATTAGTTCCTGAAGGGGCGCCTGGCTGCACAGGAAGGCCTGCATCTCTTTGATGCTTGTAGCAAATCAGTCTGGAGTGCAGGGAAGAAGGGAGGTGGGCTTGGGCAGGTCTTTCACTGGATAAGTAGCCAGTAATCTAATTTGTGTTTCTGGAAAGTGCCTGGAAACCACGAGCGCAATTCAGGTTGGGTTTTACGGGAACTATGAACACATTTTAGATGGGGCTGAAATGAATAAACAATTCTTGAAGTTTTAGGTCTTTAGTCGAAGTCTTCACTAAAAAAAAAAAAAAATCAGTTTTAGGGGTGCCTGGCAGGCTCAGTTGGTGGGGCACACCACTCCTGGTCTTGGAGTTGTGAGTTCGAGCCCCACATTGGGTGTAGAGATTACTTAAACATAAAATCTTAAAAGCTTAGTTTCTGCCCGACTCACCAAGGGGTCAAGAGGCTACTCACCCCGCCCCAAGTGCCTCAGCTGCGCCAGCAGGGAAGGGTCCAGCGGTTACAGATACAACTTGATGAGCTCGTCGCTGACCGCTGAGGGTGTCAACACCCCCAGGTCTGTAAAGAGCAGTGTTATCAAGGAAGGAGATGTGTAGTCCACCCACGGGTGCTCCTCTTTGAGATCCTGTTCGGTCTGCACAGACTTCAGGGTATCTGCCTTATACTGAGGAGAGAGAAAGCGTGCGTTGGTTTCCCCCACGAGGGGCTCAGAACCGGTGTGGGCGTGGCCGAGCAGCCAGTGCGCTACCGTCTGAAGGAGCGCCCCGAAAACACGAGAAGCCGGCTGCGCAGCGCCCTGGTGAGGAGGGCAGAGTTGCAGGGGTGAGCCAGAGGGGGTGGCCTACTGGCCACCAGCCTCATCTAACGAAAACCCAAACCGTGTCTGCCCTCACTGGGGTGCTGGCTTCATTTCTCGAAACCTCTTGAGATAACAACTCACGCCGTTTACACAGACCTTACGTTGTGCCCAGCACGTGCTGAGCTTTTCTCCTGGGTCACCTCCCAACTGTCGTAATGCTGCCAGATGGCACTTGCACCTCGTTTCACAGGTAACTGAAGTTCAGGGCAGAAAACGAGAGCATGTGCCCCAGGTCACGTGGTTGTAAGTGGTGGAGACAGGAGCCGAGCCGGGACTCAACCATCCGCTCTCCCTGCCTCCTTACAGCCCCTTCACGTGTGTGAGAGAGACGGAGAGACAGAAATTCTGGGGACAAACGGATCTGACTCTGAGTTCAGCCAACAACTGATCTTTGCATCCGAGGTGTTGGAGAATGTGACGGGAGGACAGTAGCTTACAGAAACACTCTTACAGTGCTTTTTCCCCAAAGGTTTCAGCTTAGACTCAGATACCCCTTCAAATAGGTAAAAACAACAACAACAACAACAACAACAACAGCAACAACAAACTCTTGCCTTAAACTTATCTGGGACATCTTGCTGGTTTAGTGGGAAGAGCCGTACAAACTTGAAACTTTCTGCAACCACATAAAAAGGCTTGTTCTGTGCTTTGGCGCACACGGCCATCTGGTTGGTTCCAATCTGGAGAGTCAGAGAAAACGTAGAAGGATGAGATCTTATGGCACATTTGGAGGTGTGTGATATGTTACATAATGCATGTAATTCTGGCTTTGGAATTAAAGATCTTTTAAACAAAGATGACAGCATAGGGGCCCGTGAGTGGCTCCGTCGGCCGAGTGTCCGACTTTGGCGCAGGTCACGGTCTCGTGCTTTGTGGGTTTGAGCCCCGTGTAGCGCTCTCTGCTGTCAGTGCAGAGCCTGCCTCAGATCCTCTGTCCCCCTCTCTCTATCCCCCTCCCCGACTCGTGCACGCTCTCTCTCAAAAATAAACGTTAAAAGAAAGAAAAAGACGACAACATAGACAGGTCTCCAAAGATGCACAAAGAGTCAGACGCACACCCCAAAGATGCTCAAGGTCTTCAGTCCTTAGGCAAACACAAGTCAAAACCACCATGAGATGCTACTTCACGCCCACTGGGGTGGCTAGAATAAAAAAACAAAACACAAGTGTTGGCAAGGACGGAGAGAAGCTGGAATCCTTGCACGTTGCTGAGGAGAAGGCGAAATGGCGCGGCTGCCGTGAAGAGTCTGGTGGGTCCTCGAGAAGCTGAACGTAGAATTACCGTATGACCCAGAAATTCCATCGTAGGTATGTACTGGAGGGGAGTGAAAACAGGAACTCAAACGGATGATTGTGCACCCGCGTTCGTAGTGACATTATTCCCAAGAGCTGAAACGTAGAGACAACTCAAGTGGATGTGAACAGGCGGATAAGCAAACGTGGTCTGCGCACGCGACGGGATGTTACGCAGCAGCCGTGAAGGACGACGAAGTGCTGACACCTGCTACAATACAGACGCTTGGAAAACATCACGCCAAGTGAGGCCACGCCTCCAAGCCGTACGCGTGAAACCTTTATGTCCCATATGTTTCACTACACAGCATGTGGAACAAATTATGAAATCCTTCCATGGTAAGCAACGGATAGAGAAATGTTACCACCACACTACACCGATGTCTAATATGCCCAATTAGAAAACAAGCAGCCAAACCCAATTCCAATTAAAACATGTTCTGAGAAAAGATGAACTGCATTCTCATGGTTTACAAAGATCAAAGACAGGTGACCAAACTCTGGCCGCTCCAGTGGCCCCGGGGGACAGGGACACTGTCTGATGCAATGGTCGTCTGCAGGCTAAACAGGACTGGATGAGGGAACCGTAACACCCGATGCCGCCAGCAGGTAGGTTGGCGACCTCTCCAAGCCCGGAGCAAGAAACCGTGGAGAAGCGATGTTCTCACCTTGTTAATGATGCCCCCGTTTTCAACAACCCCTTCAGCGCCAACTATGACAAGGTCCACTTTCTCCATGATGTAGCTGAAGAAATTAAAAAAAAAAAAAAATTGCTCTATTTTCTTGGCTGCTGTTAGCATCACCACCTACCGACATTAATATTCCATTTTCAGCTCACTAAACCCCTCTCAAAACAACTTTCTTCAGAAGAGCACCTCGCCCGAGACATACCCTTGGCACTCTTACTAGTTCTGCCACCACGGGGCGTGGAAACCCGCCGTGATCACACCCCCACAGTAAAACGTGCACAGCATGCTGCCACCCAGCACACATACACGTATGGGTGCGGTAGCTGACCCAGGACTGATTCTCACTACGTGTGCGCCACTCGATTTTCTGATCTAATTCAATACGAACAAAACCACAATTTTAAAATCTGTGGTGGTCTGAAATTGGAAGAAAAGGCTATGTAATTCAAGAATCTTTCTGGGGCGCCTGGGTGGCTCGCTCGGTTAAGCCTCAGTCTTCAGCTCAGGTCATGATCTCACGGCTCGGGAGTTCGAGCCCCACGTCGGGGACAGCGCAGAGCCTGGAGCCTGCTTCCGATTCTGGGTCTCCCTCTCTCTCTCTGCCCCTCCCCTGCCTGCATTCTCTCTCTCAAAAAGAAAGAAACGTTAAAAAAAATGTTTTTTAAATGAAAAAAAAAATTTATAAAAAAAAAACCTCTCAGGTAGGGTGAAGGTCAATTTATCTTTGACGATGAACAATTATGTACAGTTCTTCAAAATGCTTACTTTGAACGCATTCTTAATTGCCTTAACCATCTGCCTTATGTGTTTTCTTTCCAAGAGATTATCCGTCCTGTTTTCTTTTGTGAGGTACCCTGTCAGTTCTCGGAATGTGTCCTTAGTTTTAAAAGTGAAGTTGCACGGGTAAGTCAAAGAAGCCCCGAGGGCCACTGAGAACAGCCTACGCCTGCTGAAGAGGGAGCACTGATTACGTGTGCTGGCCTTAACCCAACCTTTGCACCTTGTTCTTAAGGTGCGCCCTAAGACTACATAAGCGACTCCCACTCTCCACAACTTTCTACAGCTCTGTCTTCTGCATGTACTATCAAGACTTTATCACGAGCTTGCTGGTCTCATGAATTCAGAATTCAATTCAGAAGCGGCACATTGCCCAATGCAGTTTTATGAATGGGACGCAAACCTTCAATCAGGAAACCCTGCTCCAAGCCAACCCCGAGGGTGGGTGAGGAAAAGTAACTGTGGTCAGGAAGACAGGAACTTACCCAACAGCAGCATCTAGGACCACAGTGACAGGGACGTTGAGGTGGCAGAGAGCTTTGGCCATTTTCTTACTGGAAAATGACATTTTGAGAACATTAGAGAGTCCAAGAAAGTCCCATAGTGCGTATGATGAATCACTTAATTTGGACGACATATCACATTGGCTTGAAACGCTGCTCATATTCACGGATTAAGGGGCACATCCCAAGATTCTGGACTAAGGAAACAAGAATTTGGGTTCTTTAGAAGAACGTATGTTTTAGGAAAACTACATTCTTGGGGACTCTGAGTAGGAGATACAAATGCAGAAAAAAGGACTAAGTTTTTCCTTTAATTATCTTCTGGAGAGAGATGTGAATCATCTACTCCTTGACACAAATCTTTCCGTAGACGTATTCGGTTGCTGTTCCTTTGATCTGACTACTAAATAAAAACCCTGGATGCCGTACCGTGGCCGACTGCAATTACACAGGATTTTTCCTCAGGGACAGGAACAGGCACAGCCGAAGGCAATGCTGACTATCTGGCAAATGGGGGGGGGGGGGGGGCGTGTTCTGGGTCTTCCCACACGGGTGCAAATCCTCAGTTTGCTCTTTAAAGTGACTGCTAGGGGCCCATCGGTGGCTCAGTTGTTAAACATCCAACTCTTGACTTCGGCTCAGGTCACGATCTCACAGTTCATGAGTTTGAGCCCTCTGTCAGGCTTTGTGCTCACGGTGTGGAGCCTGCTTGGGATTTTCTCTCTCTCCCTCCCTCCCTTCTCTCTCAAAATAAATAAGTGAACACTAAAAGAAAAAAAAAAAAAAAAAAGGACTGCTCGGCACATAACCAAGTGGAATGATACTTGCCCTGATAAATCAGGCTGTGACTCTGTAATGTACACCTTGAAACGCTTCTTAGCCGCCACTGCTGCCTCCAAAACTCTCAGGACCACTCTGGAGTAGGCGTGAGTTAATATTCGCTGTGGACCGAGAAAGCTCTGTCAAAAGGGCAAGCTTTGCAGTGATCACCCACGCTCTCTGCCCCTCTAATGCATGTTCCAGGCACCCCGAGGCTTCCCTGTACCCTTTCCCACAAGTCAACTGAAGGTGGAGAGGAGATCTTTGATGGCACATGTATCGTGGGCCCTCTCTTCCCACAGCAAGTGCGGGAGGGTGGAGCCTCCGTGTGGTGTGGCTCACAAGACACAAGTCTTTCTATCTGAAGGCTCTATTAGGTTCCTTTGGGCCGGTTTTCCCATTTCTAAGACTCGGTTTGCACACTCAGGCCCGCAGGCACCAGGCAGGTCGCATGAAGACATGCTCGGGTGGGGCCAGCGGCAAAGAGGAGAGACCAAGCTCCAACGGGGTCACGATGGGCCTCCTGTTGCCAGATCATCGATTTTTCTTGAAAATCCAAGACTTAAGCGTTGGCTAATTTTTTTTAGTTTATAGATACTACTTGGGGTAAACACAACCCATTTGTGGACCGGATACAATGTACAGATGCTCGCTTAACTGTGTTCTAGGCAACAGACTACGCGGTTCTGTATATGCGAAAGGGATGGATATAGCGCCTTAGCTCTTTTCCGGGCCTCCTGAGAGCCTGTAAGAAATACAGCTTCTCAGCCCCCCAAGATCTACTGAATCGGAATCTGCATTAAGATCCCCAGGTAGTTCATCCACAAGGTGAAACGTGGGCAGCTCTGCTCTGAATTTAGTCTAAATCAGCACGGATGCAGGTGGGTATCATACCTTCCAACACACCAGAGCAAACGAAACCTGCCGAATACTGAGTGCGGGGGGCAGGCTGGCGGGAGGAGAAGGCCTCAGCGAGAGGCAGTCGTAATCTTGCCTCCACTCGAGCAAAAGTGGCTTTGTTTGCAACCGGTGTTTGTACAAGCTCTACTCGCTGCTATTACATCGTTTACTGAATAACACACTTCAAAGGTTGGGAAGGGGATAATAAAACCGAGGACAAGATTTCAGAGTCAAAATGCAAGGAAATGATTTTATGGTCCGCAGAGGCTTGGCTGGCAGAAGAGGGACGCCGTGGGAGAGACGTCATCAAAGTTTTACTGCCCCTTTGCCGGGGACTGGCTTAACCTGCAGCTCCTGTCCTCGCTCAACCTGTACTTGGCAGCTCTGTGTCTCTGAAACAGCACTGGAAACGAACGCACGGACATTATCGCAAGCTAGTGCTAACCTTCACCTTCACCTTCACATCAGGATGACCCAGTGCCAAGAGCTGTTATGTACGGACTGAATTTTGATTTAGTACACATCCAGTAATGAAAATGCTTCTTTGGTGAGACATCCTATTAAAATCAAAGAATCATCCGTGCTCTCCCAGGGTTTTTCTCCACTTGTTTGACAGGACAGCCTCTGTAACCACATTTACACATTTGTGTAGTGCTTGCTGTGTGCCAGGCATAGTACAGAGTCCTTAGATCATCTCAGTACCTCCTCCCACAACAGCCTGATGAGGTAGGTGCTGTCACTACCTTTATGTAACATGAGAAAACTGCAGCACAGAGAGGTTAAGTAACTTGTCCAAGGTGAGACAGCAAGTAAGTGGCACGGAGGGATGTTACCCCAGGAGTCTAACTCCAAGATCCTTGCTCCTAGTTACCACACAGCCCGGAAATCTACTCACCGCCCCATCTTTGATGAAAGTATGGCACAGATCTGCAATTTTATTTCTCGATAGGGATATTCTCCTGAGAAAAAGTTCTCCCCGCTCAATCATGATCTTTTTACATTTAGAGTAATCCTAGGAAAAAAGGAGCAGAATGAGGGGAAGGGCAAGATCCAGGAGAGTATTTGCAGCCAAACAAAGAAGGAGAAAGGTAACCCAAGGAGGGCAGTGCTTACCGAGTATTCCAAGGAGGTGAGGCTAATAAAGCGTAGGAAGAGCTCCCCGCCTGAGGACACGGCCACAGAGGAGTCCACGCCACACAGGGTTTCTATGGCACTGGTGAGGTTTGCTCTCAGGCCCTGGATGGTCTCCCCTGGATTGATCACACGAGGAAGGAAGGAGATGTTCGTTTAAGTATCACAGCCCCTTGGTGTGTCTGTGATTCATTCACTTATTCAACCAGTGTTTCCCGAACGCATCCCGTATGCTAGAGACACATCAGTGAGCAGATGGACAGGGTCCCTGCTCTGATGGGACTCCCTCTCTAGTGGAAGAGGCAGACGGTAAACAAACACACAAAGAAACACACAAGTTACAGACCCAACAAGGACAGAGAAAAGCAGAATGATGAGAAAGGTGGGGCTACTTTGGAAAGAGCTAAAAGGGATGGCCCCTGGAATGGAGGCCATTGAAACTGAGACCCGAGTAAGAAAAGATTCAGCCACATAAAGAGCCAGTAGGAAAAGGTTACAGGTACAGACTCTAACCACAAAGACCCTGAGATGGGGACAAACTTGACAGGACAGAGAGAAGCCGCCAGGGCCAAAGCACAGTCTAGTGAGGGATGGTCTGGAAGGAAAGTAAGCAGAAGTGGCAGATGAGGTGTGCGAGGCGGTTCAGGCAGGGCTTAGGTGTTTGCGTGTTACTGCAGGTACAACGGGAAGACTCCAGAGGTCATCTTAGACACACGTCTCTAGGCCAGCCCTTCACACGCAAGAAGGCACTTTACTGTTGTTGTTACTTTGCTTATACAAGATATCATGCTATACCAAGAAACTTACATGTAGGATGCCTGAATTAGGTGATCACAGTGAGTGACACTCATACTAAAATTTATTCTGTAGCATTCTTTGTAGCAACTGCACAAATTCTGGCACATGACAGAAACTCAATAAACACTTATAAAGCTGAGCTATTGCTATAATTTAAGCTTCATGGTTGACTTGCTACAACATGGTCACTCTTGGAGAGCCTGGGTGGTTCAGTGAAGTGTCTAATTTCGGCTTATGTCATGATCTCAGAGTTCGTGGGTTCAAGCCCCGCATTGGGCTCCACGCTGGTGGTGTAGCATCTGCTTGGGCTTTTCTCTCCTCCCTCTGCTCCCACCCCCTTTCAAAATAAATAAGTATATTAGAAACAAACAAACAAAAAACATGGTCACTCCTGATTCAAAGTTCATCTCACTTCTGAAAGGGGACCCATTTAATGATGACTGGGGGGCTCTCTCCAGGTTAAAAGGAAGACTGAGGGGAGCCTGGGTGGCTCAGTCAGTTAAGTGTCCGACTTTGGCTCAGGTCATGATCTCAAGCCTCATGAGTTTGAGCCCCGCATCGGGCTCTGTGCTGACAGCTTGGAGCCTGGAACTTGCTTCAGATTTTGTGTCTCCCTCTCTCTCTGCCCCTCCCCCCCTCCCCCACTCTCCTCTCTCTCTCTCTCTTTCTCTCTCTCTCTCTCTCTCAAAATAAATAAACGTTCAAAACAAAACAAAACAAAGACTGAAATGAAGGAGAAGGTAAGCTTGGAGCTGCATCACCTTATGAAGGCCACACGCATTTTCACTTTCTACCCCTCTAACAGTCATTAGAAGACTTTCCCAACACCCAAAGTGTTCGAATCCGACCCTCTTCACCTTTATCTCTCTTCAAGAATTCCAGCAAAGTCCGGATGGCGGCTACTGCTGAGGCCATGTCAGGATCTTCCTTCATCTGGGACTTAAAATATTCAATTAGCTCTGGGAAGGGACAAAAAAAGCAATTCATCGAACTCATTTAGCAGGATGGAAGAGCAGAGAGGTTTTCACTTAGAAGCAAACTAATTTTAATTTTTTTTTTTTTTTTTTAATTTATGGGACAGACAGACAGAGCATGAACGGGGGAGGGGCAGAGAGAGAAGGAGACACAGAATCGGAAACAGGCTCCAGGCTCTGAGCCATCAGCCCAGAGCCTGACGCGGGGCTCGAACTCACGGACCGTGAGATCGTGACCTGGCTGAAGTCGGACGCTTAACCGACTGCGCCACCCAGGCGCCCCAGAAGCAAACTAATTTTAAAAATACTTTCTTTTCAGGATGTTTGGCTTCAGGGGCATTATAAATGTTGACAGGAATACACTTTAGTATTCACAAGCTCTCTTTCTTGTTTTGAGAAAGCTATCCGTTCATAATGGTATAAAATTGAAGCACCACCAAATGATAGTGGAAGGTCATCCTCCCTCTTAACCTGGACTCCACATCGTGGGAGAATCCCAGAGTCAACCTCTCCAGACAGTCTATGTTAATTCAAGCCTGTTCACCTGCTTACATATATACATGTACGTGCAGAGGTCCATCCCCCTCTTATTTTCTTAAATGATAAGTATCATACATGTTAGTTTCCTCTTGTACCTCACTTAGTAAAACACCTTGATAACCACTAGACCTGCACATCAAATATGCCTTTCAAAAAAATTCCAGGGGCGCCTGGTGGCACAGTGGGTGAAGCGTGGGACTTCCGCTCCGGTCATGATCTCACTATGAGTTCCAGCCCTGCACCCGGCTCTGTGCTGACAGCTCAGAGCCTGGAGCCTGCTTCGGATTCTGTGTGTCCCTCTCTCTCTGCCCCTCCCCTGCTCACGCTCTGTCTCTCTCTCAAGAAAATAAATAAACATTAAAAAAAATTCCAGTACTAGATCCAATAAAGCAGGGAATCTTACTCATATTTTACATATGAAGAAATCAAGACTGGGGAGACCTGCACCCCTGGCCCAAGTGTCCCTTTTTCGGAGGAGGGCACTGGAAACTGTTGAAAGAGGAAGGCCTGGGATACCCTGGGGACCCAGCCCGTGGATACAGGGGCAGCGAGAGAGATTTAGTTGCCACTAGAAGCAGCGCCTCCAGACGAGCAGCCTAAGCTTGGAAAGGGACTTCTCGCAGAGCGCAGCCTGGGCGTGCGAGGTGGAGGGACCCCGGCGTGGCTCCGCTTTAAGCCCAGCAGGCCCCGGCCCTGCCCGTCCCGACTTACCCTTGTCGTCCATGGTGCCCTCCGGACCGCGGAGCCCGAGGGGACCAGAGCCGCCCGCGCTGCGGGGAAGCGTCCCCCGACCGGTGTGGTTCGCAGCCGCAGACACGGTCAGCACGCAGCCCGAGTCCACACTCCACTTCCGGCGCTTTGGGGGGCGGGGCCGTGGGTACGGCGCGAGGCCTGGGCGGAGCCGCCTTTGCGTCACGCTGCGGCGCCGGAAGTCGGGGTGCCCAGGAGCCGGGAGGAGTACTTGACTGCTTGCTGCCGGGGCGTGGGGGGATCTTGGCTGCCATGGTGTCAGACGGTGAGGGCCGTGCTGGGAGGGACCCCCCGACCCCGGGACTGGGCGGGCTCGGCCTGGCCAGGACCACCCAGGTGGAGCATTATGTCGGGGGCCGGGTGCAACCTGTTTGGTCTTTAGGGGAGTAGCAAAAGAATTCATTTATTCAGGAAATATTTCTGAACGGCGTCCTGTGTGCCAGGCGTTATTTCATGCGCTGCGCAATACGGCTGAGAACATGACAGACAAGGGCCCTCGGGGAGGGTACAGTCTAGCGGGCGAGGCAGACAGTAGGCAAGTAAATAAGAATAGCTTCGAAGGGTGACAAGAGGTGTGAAGACGATATACTGGATGGTCGAGGCGCATCTACTTCAGATAAGAGCTCAGGTACTGAAACGGAGTCTTGAATGACTGTGCAAAGGCGCCGTGGCAAGTTGAGCCACTGCATTACAGTGAGATAGAAATGGGGAACTTGAGGGATAGAAAGGAGAGACTTTAATCCATACGTTAAACTATCAGTTGTAGAGCCTAATGTCTTAAGAAAAAAAAAAAAGAGACCAGCGTGGTGGAAGCGAAATGAGCTAGAAGGAGGAGATCAGAGAACTAGGCAGATGCATGGCCCTTGTGGGCCAAGGTAAAGAGGTTGAGCTTTGTTTTTAAGTGTAATATGAAGCCATTGTAGGGTCTCAAGCAAAGAGTTGGTACAATCCGATTTATAATTCAAAGACTTTTAAAAAATATTTATTTACTTTTGAGAGAGAGACAGAGCATGAGTGGGGGAGGAGCAGAGAGAGAGGGAGACACAGAATCCGAAGCAGGCTCCAGACTCCAAGCTGTCAGCACAGAGCCCGACATGGGGCTCGAACCTACGAACCGTGAGATCGTGACCTGAGCTGAAGTCGGACGCTTAACCGACTGAGCCACCCAGGTGTCCCTGATTTATAATTTTAAAAGGTCACTTTGCTGTGTGGAGAAGGGACTGTGGCAGCAAGAGTGGAAATAGATCCTTTCAGAGGCTGTAACAACTGCCCATGGTTACCTTATCTTTTTTTTAAGATACCACAGGGCTGTGAGAGAGGCAGGCCTGGCGTGGCCCAAAAAAGGAAAAATCACAGGGCAGTGCCGTGTGTATGGATACCCGTCTCTCCTGAAAGGCAGCACTTTTTGTCTTTGTCTCAGGCTTCGGGTGTGGCAAGGAGTGACCTTGAGAATTGTGGGATGGGGCCTCATGGGGAATGAGGCCAAAGGAGTGTGGGCTTACGGGTGGAGGCGTGTCTTTCACAGGAAGTCCTGTGAAAGACAGTTACTAAGTGCTGCTTCTGTGCTAGGCGTCTTTGTGTGTGTGGTTTGCATGTGTTATTTCACCCTAGGGTTAGCAAAAATCCTCATTCTGTAAGGAGTCCGGTCTGGTGGGCTAGATTTAGCAGAGCTGGCAACAGAGATCAGAAACACAACTAGCTGTAAAATGAGGCAGTGAGTTCTGAGTGTCGTTAAAAGAGGGTCAAAGCGGACAGTGAGGCATTGAAAAGCTAGTCTTTAGAGTCCAGCAGACCTGTCTTCATAGCAGGGTGTTTTGCTACTTGCCAGCGGGCCATGTGACTTCGCGCAAGTTGCTTTCATTTGCAGAGCAGGAATGGCATACTTCAGGTCCTCTAAGACGCTACCAATGATGAGATGCATTTTTATTTAGGATACCACTAAGAGAAATGTTATAAGATACCGTCCTGCTTTTAGCAACTGTTAAATGTTAAAGGAAAAAAAAAAAAAAAAAGAGGTGGACCTGGGTGGCTCAGTTGGTTAAGCGCCCGACTCCTGATCGCGGCTCTGGTCATGATCTCACGCTTCGTATGTTCGAGCCCCCCATTGGGCTCTGCGCCAACCGCTTGGAGACTGCTTGGGATTCTTTGTCTCCCTCTCTCTGCCCCTCCCTCCCCCTAAAAAATATATAAGTGAACATTTAAAAAAGAGAGAGAGGGTACGTGTTATAATTGATGAAAGATATTTCCCTCAGTATGTTGTCAGCACAGAATGCGATTCTAGTATTACACGTGCCAGTGGCTGATGCAGAGGACTCCTGTCCTCAGCTGGGGGAGACAGGACCTGTTGGAAGACCTGAGGAGTGTTCTTGGAGGAAAGAGGTAGCACTGGCTTAGGGCTTTGAAGGGTAAATAGGATTTGGATATGTGAGCGGAAATCTCCGAAGGAGTGAGGATTATCCTGATATAGGAGGTGGAACGTCAGGAAGAAGGTATGGGGGGCAGGAAAGGCGTTATTGCTTTTTGCTATTAAATGAGCATCCTGGGTTTTTCATAACGGCAAGGACTTACGGGTTTGTGTGTCTCTCACCTCAGTTAGAATTTAGACTCCTTGAGGGCTTGAACCCAGTATCCCCAGCACCTGACACTGGTATTTAGTGTCAGTGTTTGTTGAATGAATTCATGGTGTTGTTAGCCTGTCTAGTTGTGCCTAACTTTGGAGAGTAGCGTATTCCCAGTAAAATCTTTACATAGCAATTGCTTTTCCCTCTTTGGTTTTCACCTTTTAAAAATTGGTTCCTGCGGTGCCTGGGTGGCTCAGTGGGTTAAGTGTCTGACCCTTGATCTCAGATCAGGTCTTGATCTCAGCGTTGTGAGTTCAAGCCCAGTGTTGGGCTCTGCCCTGGGCGTGGAGCCTAGTTAAAAAAAATTTCGGTTCCAAATCACAGTTGGCCTTGCTGCTAGTATATTTGATAGACTTGAGGCCAAACTGAGTCCAGTGTCTCCCTTCAACCCCTCCGTGCCTGAAATTCTATCACTATTGCATATTAACTGGTTAATCGGTGCGTTCTGTCCTTGACCAGGCATTTAAAATGAATATTTGGGCTTCGTTTGTTAGGTATTTATTGGGCGTCTACCACGTTAGGCAGTTGTGCTACAAGCAGAGGAGGAAGAGTCCCCCCGCCTCACGGAGCTTCCGTTCTAGTGCATCAAAGATGTAGTGGTGCAGAGAGCAGGCAAGAGCCTGCTCAGGGCCCACAGAGCTTTAGGTTATTAAAAGAACATGGCCTTTTGTTAATTTCATGATTGTAGGTTGATACACACGTAAAGGCAAGTGGTGGTGCCTGTTGTGGGTTTAATTTACAAATTGGGAATGTTAGCTTTGCTATGCTTCCATGGGGCTAATGTTTTTATTTTTTGTTAATATTTTCAGAAGATGAATTGAATCTTCTGGTTATCATAGTTGATACCAACCCAATTTGGTGGGGGAAACAAGGATTAAAGGAATCTCAGGTAAGATTGCTTGAGGAGGCCTTTGGATAATTCTGGTTTAATTGAGTGTGTGTTTATATTGCTTTTTTTTTTTTTTTTAAATCAGCTATGGTAAAGTCCTTTACATACCATAAAATTCATCCATTCTGATGTACAATTCGATGCTTTTTTTAGTAAAAATCACAATAAAATAGTGTAACCAGCACCACAATTTCATTTTAGGATATTTCTATCACCCCCAAAAAGTTCCCTCATGCCTGTTCACAGTCAATGCTTCTACCCCCTAGTTGCAGGCAACCAGTGATCTGCTATCTGTCTCTATGTTGCCTTCTCTGGACATTTCGCGTATTCCATGCAATATGTAGGCCTTTAAAAAAAATCTATTTTGAAGTATTTTATTTTGAAATAATTACAGACTCATAAGAAATTGTTAAAAAAATGGTGCAGAGAGGCCCCGTGCACACTTGCTCCGGCTTCCTCCAGTGGTAACACCTCCTGTATCTCAAGTACAGGAGTGAAGCCAGGAAACTGACACCAGTGTGCTCTTCAGACCTTATTCAGATCACAACAGATTCCCATCCATGCGTGTGTACGTGCGGTGTTGTCCCTGTTGCATGTATAGATTTGTGGAACTACCACCACAGTCAGGACGAGAGCTGTTTCATCACAGTACTCCTTTTTTTTTATTTTTACTTTTTTTGAATGTTTATTTATTTATTTATTAAAAAAAATTTTTTTTTTCAACATTTATTTTATTTTTTGGGACAGAGAGAGACAGAGCATGAACGGGGGAGGGGCAGAGAGAGAGGGAGACACAGAATCGGAAACAGGCTCCAGGCTCTGAGCCATCAGCCCAGAGCCTGGCGCGGGGCTCGAACTCGCAGACCGCGAGATCGTGACCTGGCTGAAGTCGGACGCTTAACCGACTGCGCCACCCAGGCGCCCCATATTTATTTTTGAAAGAGAGAGACAGTGTGAGCAGGGGAGAGGCAGAGAGAGAGGGAGACACAGAATCGGAAGCAGGTTCCAGACTCTGAGCTGTTAGCATGGAGCCTGATGTGGGACTCGAACTTGTGAACTGTGATATCATGACCTGATCTGAAGTAGGATGCTTAGCCCACTGAGCCATCCGGGCGCCTCATCACTTGTGTTCCTTTTATAGTTGCTACACCTGGGGCATCTGGGTCGTTCAGTTGGTTGAGTGTCCAACTCTTGCTTTCGGTTCAGGTCATGATCCCAGGGTCATGGGATGGAGCCCCATGTTGGGCTCCACACTGGGAGTGGAGCCTGCTTGAGATTCTTTCTCTCTCTCTCTCTCTCTCTCTGCCTCTCTCTCTTTCTCTCCCCCTCCACCCATCTCCCCCAGTCATGCATTCTCTCTCTCTCTCTCAAATTAAAAAAAATAGCAATAATAATATAGTTGCTACACTTTAGACAGTCCCTGGTCCCTAAACCCTAATAAATGCTGATCCAATCTGTTCCCCAGTGCTATAGTTCTGTTGCGTAAATAGGTCATAAAGTGTGTAGCCTTTGAGGTTGGCTTTTTTCACTCAACTGAATGCTCTTGGGGTGCCTGGCTGGCTCAGTCGGATAAGTGCCTGATGTCGGCTCAGGTCACGATCTTGGAGTTCATGAGTTTGAACCCTGCTGACAGCGCAGAGCCCGCTTTGGATCCTTCATCTGCTCCCGCCCCGCGGCCCCCCCCCCCCGTCTCTGCCCTACCCCACGCTCCATGCATGCGTGCTCTTTCTCTCAAAAATAAAATTAAACATTTAAAAACAAAACAGAATGCCCTTGATCCATCCAGGCTGTTCCATGTATCAAAGTTTGCCCTTTTTATTGCTGAGCGGTGTTCCGCGGACTGATACGCCACAGCTCGTTTCGTCACTCACCTGGTAAAGCTTTGACATTTGGGTGGTTTTCTTCAGGTTTTGGTTACTACATAAAAAGCTGCTCTGAAAATTTGAATGGAGGTTTTTGGGTAGATGTCAGTTTTCATTTCTGTGGGATGAATGTCCAGGATCGCAGCTGCATGGTGATCGCACGTTTGGTTGGATGAGAAACTGCTGTACTGTTTTCTAGAATGGCTGTACGCTCCCACCAGCAAGCGTGAGAGATCCCGTTTGTCCCTCTCCTCACCGGCGTTTGATGTGGTCGCTGTTTTTTATATTAGCCGTTGTAATGAGCGTGGAATGCCACCTTATTGTGGTCTTAATCGCATTTCCTTAATAGCTAGACATGTTGCACATCCTCTCGTAGGCTTATTTGCCATACAGATCGGCCTCCTGACGGGTCTTTTCATGTCGTTTGTCCATTTTCTCATTGGGGTGTTAGGGTTATTTTTAACTATTGAATTTCAAGATTTGAAAAACATGTCCTAGATACAAGCCCTTTGTCAGATATCTTGTTGGCAAGTATTTTCTCCCAAGCTTTAGCTTGTCTTTTTATCCTCTTCTGGTGGCCTCTCACGGAGCAGAAAATTTTTAATTTTTTTTTTTATTTTTAAAAAAAATTTTTTTTTTCTTCAACGTTTATTTATTTTTGGGACAGAGAGAGACAGAGCATGAACGGGGGAGGAGCAGAGAGAGAGGGAGACACAGAATCGGAAACAGGCTCCAGGCTCTGAGCCATCAGACCAGAGCCCGATGCGGGGCTCGAACTCGCGGACCGCGAGATCGTGACCTGGCTGAAGTCAGACGCTTAACCGACTGCGCCACCCAGGCGCCCCGAAAATTTTTAATTTTGATCAAGTCCAGTTTCTCGATATTTAAAAAATACAGCTTGTGCTTCTGGTGCTATAAGAATTCTCAGCCTTGCTCTAGGTCTTAAAGATTTTCTGCAGCGTTTTCTGTGAAACGTTCTACGTGTAAATGCATAATCCAGGAGGGCCGGTTCAGTCCACAGAGCATGCAGCTCATGATCTCCGGGTCGAGAGTTCGAGCCTCACGTTGGGGGGGGGGGAGGGGGGCAGTAGAGATTACTTAAAAATGAAATCCTAGAGAAAACGACCAAATAAATCCACAATCCACTTTGAATTATTTTTTTTGAACAAGCTGTGAAATTTAAGTTGAGCTTTCATTTTTTTGCCTCTGTGTAATCCAGTTGCTCCGGCGCCAGATTTGAAAAGATTACCTTTTCCCCACTGAATGGCTTTTGCAGCCTCGTCAGAAATCACTTGGGTACTTGTGTGGGTTTATTTCTGGGCGCTCTTTCTGTTCCTTTGCGCTCTCTGTCTCTCCCTCCACCGGTACCACAGAGTGTTGATTACGATCACTAGATAGTAAGTCTTGGGCTCCAGCTGGCTGGTTCCTCCCGCTTTCTTCTTCTTTTTCAAAATTATTTTTTTTAACTATTCTACTTCTTTTGCATTTCCATATAAATTAAAAGAAATTAATGTTTATATTATTTTTGACGGGGGGTGGGGAGTGCAGAGAAAGAGAGAGAGACAGAGACAGAGAGACAGAGAATCGAAGCAGGCTCCAGGCTCCAAGGTGTCAGCACAGAGCCCGACATGGGGCTCGAGCCCATGAACCACGAGATCATGACCTGAGCCAAAGTCAGACGCTCAACCGACTGAGCTGCCCAGGCGCCCCACCTTTGCTGGAAGTCTTCTTTTCTGTTTTCTGGAACAGATTATTTTGAATTTGGTATCAATTCTTTATTTTTTTATTTTATTTTTTTTAATTAAAAAAGATTTTTTTAATGTTTATTTTTATTTATTAAAAAATTTTTTTTAATGTTTATTTATTTTTGACAGAGAGAGACAGATCATGAGCAGGGGAGGGTCAGAGAGAGAGCAGGAGACACAGAATCAAGCAGGCTCCAGGCTCTGAGCTGTCAGCACAGAGCCTGATGCGGGGCTCGAACCCACGAACCGCAAGATCATGACCTGAGCCGAAGTCGGACGTTCAACCGACTGAGCCACCCAGGCACCCCCAAAAATGTTTATTTTTGAGAGCAAGAGAGACAGAGTGCAAGCAGGGGAGGGGCAGAGAGAGAGAGGGAGACATAGAATCTGAAACAGGCTCCAGGCTCTGAGCTGTCAGCACAGAGCCTGACGCAGGCTCAGACTCGAGAAGAGAGGGATCATGACCTGCGCCAAAGTCAGACACTTAACTGACTGAGCCACCCAGGCACGCCAGGTGTCCATTCTTGAAATGCCAATGAAATCATCTGGGCCTGGAGTTTGCTTTTGGGGGAGGTTTTAAACTATGAATTAAATTTTTAATGGTTATTAAAGTTTTGAATGATCTTTTTCCTATTGGGTGAGTTTTGGTTATATGCACTATTTTGATTTGTTTTCCACTTAATATAATATTTTTGAGGTCCGTCCATGTCGTAGTACGTATTGCTGGTTCCTTTTTATTACTGAATAGTATTTTATTGTGTGGCTATACCTCTTGTTCATCTGTTCACGAACGTTTGGATTGTTTCCACTTTTTGACTCTTAGGAATAATGCTCAAATAATTCTCAAACAAGTCTTTGTGTGGACGTATGTTTGCATTTCTCTTGAGTAGCTAGATGCCTATGAGTTGAGTTGCTGGGTCATGTGGTAAGTTTAGTTTTAACTTTTTAAGATGCTGCCAGACTTAAAGAGTGGAGTGGGTACGCCGTTTTCGATTCCTTTGAGAGGTGTGTAAGAGTTCTAGTTTCTTCACATCCTTGCCAACACATGTCTTTTTTTAAATAATCATTCTAGTAAGTAAGTAGTGGTATCTCATTGGGGTTTTAATTTGCATTTCCTTCATGACTGTTATATATACAGATATAATGTATATGTATTATGTATATAGTATATGCTTATTAGGCATCATATTTTCTTTTTTTTTTTAAGTTTATTTATTTATTTTGAGAGAGAAAGAGAGACTGTGAGAGGGGGAAGGGCAGAGAGAGGGGCAGATAGAGAATCCCAAGCAGGCTCCATGGTGTCGGTGCAGAGCCTGACATGGGGCTCGATCTCACATACCATGAGATCATGACCTGAGCCGAGATCAAGGGTCAGATAATTGACAGACTGAGCCACCCTGGCGCCCCGTCATATTTTTTTAGTTGAAATGCATATTCAGTTATTACGCCCAATTTTAAAATTGGGCTGTTTGTTTTCTTATTACTGAATTGTAAGAATTCTTCATATATTCTGGATATAAGTCTTTTTCCAAGTATATGATTCACAAATATTTTCTCCGGATCTATGACTTTGTGACCTGTCTCTTCATTTTCTTAATGGTGTCTTTTTTTTTTAACGTTTATTTATTTTTGAGACAGAGAGAGACAGAGCATGAACGGGGGAGGGGCAGAGAGAGAGGGAGACACAGAATCAGAAGCAGGCTGCAGGCTCCGAGCCGTCAGCCCAGAGCCCGACGCGGGGCTCGAACTCACGGACTGTGAGATCGTGACCTGAGTGAAGTCGGCTGCTTAACCGACTGAGCCACCCAGGCGCCCCAATGGTGTCTTTTTTAAAGTCAGCTTTATCCAGGGGCATCTGGCTGGCTTAGTTGGTAGAGCATGCAACTTGTGATCTTGGGGTCTTGAGTTCAAGCCCCACGTTGGGCGTAGAGCATACTTAAAAAAAGTAAATAAAAAGAAAAATCAAAGTTAAAATCAGCTGTATTGAGATATAACTGACATGCAATGGATAGCATATATTTAAAGTGTTCGGTTTGATATGTTTTTGTATATGTATACATTCATGAAATTATCATCACAATCAAAATAATGAACATATAAATCTGTGACACCCCCCCCCAGAAGTTTCATCATGTTCCTTTATCCTGCCTACTTCTCTCTGCTGGTCTCTGCCCCTGGGCAACCAGTCATCTGTTTTGTCATTATGGATTAGTTTGCATTTTCTGGATTTTTATATAAATGGAATCAAACAATATGTAGTGGGATTTCTTTTGGTCTCTTTTCTTTACTCAGCATAATTATTTTGAGATCTGTCCAAGTTGTTACAGTAATGCATTCCTTTTTATTGTTGTTGAATAGTTTTCCATCATATAGACCAGCACATCACTGCATATTACCCTATTACGCCTCAAAAAACTTTTATTTTGAACTCTCATCAGTGGTATATGAGAATTCTTCTTTTTTTGTACCCAAATAAGATGTTCTCTTGCCTTGTTTTTGTTTTGTTTTGTTTTTAAAATTTTAAGCTTATTTATTTTGAGAGAGAGAGAGAGAGCACAAGCAGGGGAGGGGCAGAGAGAGGGAGAAAGAGAATCCCAGAGAATCCCCAGCAGACTCTGCACGGCCAGTGTGGAGCCAGACGCGGGGCTCAAACTCACAAACTGTGAGATCATGACCTTAGCCGAAACGAAGAGTCAGATGCTTAACCAACTGAGCCACCCAGGTGCCCCCCTTTTCTTTCTTAAGTTTATTTATTTATTTTTGAGAGACAGGGCTTGACAGAGAGAGAGACAGAGAGAGAGAGAGAGAGAGAGAGGAAATCCCAAGCAGACTCTGTGCTGTCAGCACGGAGCTCAACGCAGGACTTGATCTCACAAAAGGTGAGATCACGACCAGGGCTGAAATCAAGAGGCAGACGCTTGACTGAGTCACCCTGGCACTTCTCTCTTTCCTTGTCTTATCTTTTGCCCATAGGATGTACCATAAAAGTTATCTCAGTTTGCTTTTAGTATATTTGATGGCCCATTCTCTCTTGGGGCATTGCACATTTTCCTCTCTGGGTATTATTTTTTTTAATGATTTGTGGATACTCTTTATATTAGAAAGTTCACCTTTTGCTTGTCATATATTGCAGTTTTTTTTTCCAGTTTGTAATTTGCCTTTCATTTTTGTTTATAGTCACCTTTTTTGCCATATAGAAATTTTAATAGGTTTGTTGTACTTTTTTAAAATAAAGTGGAATTTATCAGTGTTTTATTTGCTGCCTGAAGTATTTTTTCCTTTAAGAGAAACATGCTTTATTCCAGGATTATAAATATATGCACCTACATGTTTTAGTAATATTAGTGCTTAAGAAAATGTAAGCTCGATGAAAGAAGGGATCTTTGCCTGGCATATAACAGGTGCTTAGCATACTTAGTGACTGAATGAATGGAAAACTTGTACAAATCACCAATTTAATCGGTATGTATATTAATCATCTGTTCTGCGTGGTGGTAGTTTTCTAGTAATTTTATCATAGAATGTGTAACATGTTTGCTTTCCTTAAATGTCGTACAGAAAATATTTGTGGAATAATACACTGATGTAGAAATCATTTCAGATAAATAAAATTAGAAAACTAATTTTCAAGTGTTTTGGTTTATGGCTTTGGAGGAGGGGGTTCCTGAGTGAGTTTTCAGCAGTGAATAATTGTCTAAAATTTAAATGAAGTCTTTATCATTTCAAGACCTAACCTAGTTATTCGGGTAGCTGCTTTATCTTTTCTTATGGTTTCTATTTTTCAACAGTTTACTTTATCAAAATGCATAGATGCTGTGATGGTGCTGGGAAATTCTCATTTATTCATGAATCGTTCTAACAAACTTGCCGTGATAGCAAGTCACATTCAAGAAAGGTATGACTGTCGTGAGTACCTGTTCAGTGCTTCACACTTGTGAGATTTTGATGCCAGTCGGCATGTACTGTTCCTTTCCTGTAGTGCAAAAAAAATATTTTTCTATAGCGTTGAACAATACTAACAGCGTCAAAAATCAGTACGTGTACCTTTGAAAGGAATGAATGTCGGAAACCTCATTAGCTGACATCTAATAGAGTTGCATCATGTGCACAGGTAACTTACATGGAGTCAGCCATACTCTGTAGGCAAAGAACAGGGAGAATTATCAAGTGGGGCAGGTAGCTCCTATCCTTGTTGTCCTTGTGGGTCTGCTCCAGAGGGCAGGTGTGATTCCGCTTTCTCTCAGCCAGTCTTGACTCCTGCATACTTCTCAGAGTGTAATATTTTACTGCTCCGGGTGTGATTCTGGTGTTTACAGATGAGGGTTTTTCTTGTTATGTAGGCTTTTAACCGAGGCCAACTGTCCCATCTGGTGCTCAGCAGAAGAAACAGTTAACTTTTCTTTTCTTTCCTTTTCTTTTCTTTTCTTTTCTTTTCTTTTCTTTTCTTTTCTTTTCTTTCTCTTTCTATCTTTCTGTCTTTTTTAATGTTTATTTAATTTCGAGAGAGGGAGGGCACAGGTAGGGGAGGGGCAGAGACAGGGGGAGACACCGAATCCGAAGCAGGCTCCAGGCTCCGAGCTGTTGGCACTGAGCCCGATGTGGGGCTCGAACCCACAAACTATGAGATCATGACCTGAGCCAAAGTCAGATACTCAACTAACTGAGCCATCCAGGCGCCCCAACAGTGACCTTTTCTAACACGAGTGTAGAACCTGGCTGCACGTGAGTCACGTCGGGACAGGTGTGTAGGTGTGCAGCTTCCCTGCAGACATGACCATGTACACGGTACATAATTTTCACTGTTAATTTTGACCATATTTACTTTGCGCGCATACACTGACCATAGAATCTGATTCTCTGGGCAAGACACAGTTCTTGTGCGTCTTAACTAGATGTCAGCCACATCGTGGGAGAAGTGACTCTCGTGTACCAGCCTGTTTCATATGAGGTGGGTGGTCCTCCATCCTCGTTTCTCGGGGCTGCTCTCGGCTGTGTCGAAAGAGCCCGTGAGCCACCAAGTAAGTGCCCTCGCTCCCATGATCACCATGCAGTTTTCTCAAAATTGAATGTAAAAGACCTCACTGATTTGGTTAAGATATCAAAAGAAAAACTACAAAAGGCACAGTGGTCAGTTGTTAGAAAAATCAAAGCTGTGTTTTACAGGATTACTATAAAAATCATGAAGCACTGGGAGGATCTTTTCAGGGGCCCTTGGACCAGATTTGTATTACGGGGGGTAGGTGAATACCCCTCAAATAATAACCCAGCCCTGAGATAGAATTTGGTATGACTCTCCTCCCGACTGGCATCTGAGAAAGTAGGATGAGAACCACCTCGAAGCATGTCGAGAGACTGGGACCGGCTTTATTTCCTGTCACTTTTGAGAAAACAGAGGGATCATTGAAACACTCTCTGGTGGTAGACTCGCGTTTGCCAATTATTATAGAATCTTGCGAGGCAGAATTGGCGTGGTTTTTGTTTGTTTTCTGTGCTGAATTTCATCTGGGTGTTTAGTGAGGACAGAGTCCTGGTGTAACTCGTGTTTTTCCCCCCTCTGTTTCAGTCGATTCTTATATCCTGGGAAGAATGGCAGACTTGGAGACTTCTTTGGAGACCCCGGCAACCCTCCTTCTGAATTCAGCCCCTCAGGGAGCAAAGACGGCAAATACGAGTTGTTCACAGCAGCGAATGAAGTCATTGCTGAAGAAATTAAAGATCTCATGACCAAGAGTAATGGATTTCTTTGCCCATTATATTTTTGTACAATAGGCAGTTGAATGTGGAGGTCCTTGAGGCTCGAAGTCGAGAGATTTGGGGTTCCTGGGACTGTTTACTTGCGTTCTCTCTCTTTTCTTTTGTAAAATCATTTTCATCCAAGCCTGAGCCCCGGTTGCCTGACCTCGCCAGCCTCTCCCACTGTCCACCAGCCTCTACTTCTTGAAACACACTCTTAGCGTCTAAGGATATCCTTTTGTCCTGTTTCTCCTCTTTTTAGGACCATTCTTCCATCTCTGACTTTTCCTTCATCTTGTCCCATAAAAAAATAGGTTTTTCAATTCTGCACATTATATTCTTTTTTCTTCCTCTGTATGTTTTCATCCGCTCTTATCTTTAATTGTCATTTCTATGTGAACACTTTCCAGTCTTTATCTTTTTTTTTTTAATGTTTATTTATTTTTGAGACACAGAGGGACAGAGCATGAACGGGGGAGGGTCAGAGAGAGAGGGAGACACAGAATCTGAAACGGGCTCCAGGCTCTGAGCTGTCAGCACAGAGCCCGACGCGGGGCTCGAACTCACGGAGCGCGAGATCATGACCTGAGCCGAAGTCGGCCGCCCAACCGACTGAGCCACCCAGGCGCCCCGCCAGTCTTTATCTTTAATGTAGCCTTTCTTCCAGCAAATGTCTCCACAGAGGGGTCCACAGTCTGGCTGACACACCCCAGACTAGGTTCATTATCTTTCCCTCCCAGTCACACCGCCATTTCCACCCCCAGTTTCTGCCACACCCCTCCACCTACGCTTCCAAACTCAAAGTGTTCATTTTTGACTCTTTTCTGCTCACATTCACCATCTAGTCAGCTATGATATCCCATTAGTTTAGCCTTAGAAGTACCTCCAAAATTTGCCTCCAAATTCTCTGTCATCTGGCTCAACCCCAGCACCGTTGGCATTTTGGGCTGGATAATTCTCTGTTGTGGGAACTGCCCTGTGCTTTGGAGGATATTTAGCAGCATCCCTGGCCTAGACCCATTAGATGCCATAACATCCCCCAGTTGTGATAACCAAATGTCTCAGACTTTGCCAAATATCCCCTATAGGGCACAGTTGCTCAGGTTGAGCACTGCTCCTCTGGATCATTGTAGTGGCCTCTGTTCACTGACTTCTGTCTGTCCCCATTCAGGTCTTTCCACTCATAGTTATCTTTCTGAAAATCAGAGCTGCTATTTCCTGGCTTAAAGGCTGTTACTGGTTCCCTATTGCCCGTAGGCTGTGTTTTTTAAACCGTAGCCTGTGTCAGAATCACCTGGAAGGGAAAGGGAACTCTTTAGAGACAGGAAGTAGGTTCGTGGTTTCCTGGGGCCGGGGCAGCACCATGCCATTGGGACCGGCCCAAGGGATCTTTTGGGGTAAAAGGAAATGTTCTGAAATTGGGTTGTGGTAATTGTGTACAACTCTCTAAATTTACTAAAAACCACTGAATTGTTTTCTTAAAAGGAGTGAATTTTATGATCTGTCAGTTATACCCCAGTAAAGCTGGTAAAAGTCGCCTGGGGGCTTGTTAAAACAAAATGCTGGGTCCCACCCTGCAGTTTGTGATTCTGTGGGTCGAGGGTGGTCCCAAGAATTTGTGTGTCTGTTAAGTTCCTGGGTGATGCTCCTATACCTGGTTCCAGAATCACACTTCAAGAACCACTGGTCTCCAGGGTAAAGTCTCAACTTTTCAGTATGGTGTTCAAGACCTTTCCTGGTCTGACCTCCCCCACGGGTGGGGGTATCAGTGCTCCAGGACCAGCTGCAGGCCAGATGTCTGTCTGGGATCTCCACCCTCTTGAGCTGCTTAACTCTTTTCACTCAAGGCGTCAAATAAGTTGCCAGCATCGTCCCTGCTTGCCACACCTAGAGGGCTTGCTCGACCCGCTGTCCACAAGCCAGGCAGCTCTCCAGGGGCGGGAGGCAGAGGGGTGATGGGATGGAGGAGAGAGAGACTCAGATCAGGTGCTGTACATGACCTTTCGTACCTTTTAGGTCATAACAAACCTGAACCTTTCCAGATAACCCCAGGGTGTTTTCTATTTATTATTTTTAATTGTGGTAGAATACACATAACATAAAATTTACTTTTTAGCCATTTAAAAATGTACGGTGCGGTGACATTAAGTACATTTACATGGTGTACAAACATCACCACTGTCCATTCCCAGAACTTATCCCAAACTGAGACTTTGTATCCCCTCAGAATATTTTAAATTGAGAAAATGTTAAAAATTGCTTATTTAAGCAATACTGAGAACAGATCTCTCTCTGTGTTTTTAAACCTGATTTGGACATGTCTGGTTTTATTCAGGATGAATGCTTTGGTTTGAAAATTATTTCAGTCCAAGAAAATGCCCAGTAATTGACTTTTTAACTTTATTATTATTTGCAGGTGACATAAAGGGTCAACATACGGAAACTCTGCTGGCGGGATCCCTCGCCAAAGCTCTTTGCTGTATCCTTGGCGTTTTAGTCTTCAGAAGGTGTCTTGTGTGTGAAACATAGCTTTCTTGGGATAATTTTGAGAACCTTGGGTGTCCATATTAGTGAAAGGCTTGAGTATTCTAAAGTGGTGGGTAATCAAAAAATAGTTTATCTTGGCTTTAGAACATTTTCAAAGTAAGCTGTAAAAACTTGAAATGTAAAAAAAGGAAAACTCTTATTTTCTCTAGTATGTCCTGCTCCCAGCAGATTCTTGGGGGTGCTTGTATCTTGCAGCCTGGGGTGGGTGTGTTTGTTTCTTCGGCCTTCTGTAAATTAGTAACAGTGTGTTTGATTATAGGAGCCATTTACTGATCCTGAGGCTTAATTCGTGAGCGGTTTTTCCACAGGCCCACAGGTTATTTGAACTTAGCGTAGAGTGAACACCTTCCTGAGCGTTTTGATGTTGTCTGTGTTTGTGTGATGTTCTCCCGGTCTTGTGTAATTTGATTTCTTTGTTTGGGAGAGTATTGAGAGATTCCTGTGTCCTGGGCTTTGGGGGTGCCTCTCATCTGTGTGTGGTTTTCACATTCCTTACCTTATCTGGCTTATTGACTTACTGGTGGTCCCAGTATATTCACATGTAGGATGTGGTGGACAATCACAGAAGGGTCATATCCTGGTAATTTTAATATTCTGGGACAAAGATCATGTTTTGGTCAGGTTACAAAGCCCAGTTAATTGCGGTTGGTAATTGGAAACCCCCAATCACTCTTGTGTGTTTATCGTGGGAAGTGGAGCATTTCTTTTTTCAGCTAAGTGGATGCTGGATTGATTTAAAATTCGAGGTTATTTTCCTGTTTACTATAAATATCTATGAAATCAAATAATATTTTTAAATTCCTTAATGCTAAAAAAATAAGATATTCATAGAATGAACAAGGAGGTTAAAGGTAGGAGTCTATGGTTTTTTGTGAGGCCTGTAATCCTTGTCTTACTGCTATAATTTTGGTGGGCTGTTTAAAAAAATTGGTTGGAAAACCTTATAATACGTTTAATAAGATTCAGTTAAATTGTAATCTGTTTTTATCTTTTTATAGATAATCAAGAAATGAAATCAAGGATTTTGGTAAGATTAAGAAAAAATCAGTACTGTGTTTATGTACCAATGGCAGCCTATTAGAAAGCATAACGGGAAGTAAGAGCCATTTATCTATTTATTTTTTTAGTTTTCTTATTTTGAGAGAGAGAGCAAAGGAGGGGCAGAGAAAGAGGAAGAGAGAGAATCCCAAGCAGGCTCCACGCTATTAGTGCTGAGCCCTACACATGACTGTGAGATCATGACCTGAGCCGAAATCAAGAGCTAGACCGACATTTAACCAACTGAGCCAGCCAGGTGCCCCAAGACCCATTTATAATAAATATTGAATATCCAGAATAAATCAACAATCAATGTGTAAAACTGATTATGATGAAAAACTAAAACTCTGAGAGACGTGAGAGAATTGAATGGAGAGCCAAATTTTACTCTTGGATGTCAATTTTTCCAAAGTTAAACTATAAATTTAATGCATTCTCAGAATATTAATGAGGTTTTTTTATTTTTCATGGCAGAGTGGGGGGAATTAAATTCAAGAGGAAGGGGTCCCTGGCTGGCTCAGTTGGTACAGTGTGTGACTCTTGATCTTGGCTTGTCAGTTTGAGCCCCACATTGAATGTAGAGATTACTTAAAAATAAAATCTTAAAAAAAAAAAAAAGAAAGAAATTCAACAGTTTATCTGGAAAAATAAATCAGTGAGAACAGACAAATGCTTTCTGAAAGAGAATGATAAGCAGGAACTTACCCTGTCAGGCATTAAAGCACATGACAAACCTGTGGTAACACTGTGATTCTGGCACAGTAGTAGACACAGGGTAAATGGAAAAGACTAGAATCCAGAGAAAAACCAGGTCAATGGAGTTCTTTGACTTGTGGAAAGGAAGCCCTTAAGTTTGTGGCAAGAAAATGAATTATTCAGTTGAAGGTAATGGGCCAATTGGTTGGCCATTTGGGGGGAAACCCACCTAGATCTCATGCCCACATCTAAATCTAGTAAATCAAATCAAATAAATCTAGTAAATCAAACATTTCACTGTAAAAATTCAAGTCATAAAAGCACTGGAAGAAAATACCTGTTTATATGCATCTTGGATAGGGAAGGACCTTGCTGAGCATGATGTGAAACTTTAAAGAAAACCTGAAGACCTCAAAAAAAAAATAAACCCCCAAAACAAGAAGGAAAGGAAAACTATTAGGAAAAGTATTTTCAGCATAGCCGCCTAAGAGAGGATTAATGTCATGGTTCTAAAAATGAAAAAGGGCTCTAAACTAAGTTTTAGAAGTTAAGGTTTACTGTAAAGAAACGGGTAGACGGTATGAGCAATCTTCAGAAGAAGGAATGTGGATGGCCAGTTAGCGCTTGAGAAGTCGTGCAGCCTTCCTAGTAAGTGCAGAAGTATAAACATCCAGTAAGACGTCAAGATTTAATGTGCATGTACTTTAGCAGTCTCCCTGATTACTTTAGGAGCTAGTCGGGGTCACGTAAAGCATGTATGTGGGTGCTCATGAGAGCACTGTTTAAAACTCAGGATTGGAAACTGCTTCAGTGTCCTCTGTAGATAATTGGTTAGAGAGCAGAAATCTATGAAGTCAGCACGAAGGAGGATGTACATCCAAATTCATTGATACGAGATTTCCTCCCCGGGTACTGTGGAATCAAAATGCAGATTGCAGGGGGTGCCTGCATGGTAGAGCATGTGACTCTTTTTTTTTTTTTTTTTTTTTTTTAATGTTTATTATTTTTGGGACAGAGAGAGACAGAGCATGAACGGGGGAGGGGCAGAGAGAGAGGGAGACACAGAATCGGAAACAGGCTCCAGGCTCTGAGCCATCAGCCCAGAGCCTGACACGGGGCTCGAACTCACGGAGCGCGAGATCGTGACCTGGCTGAAGTCGGACGCTTAACCGACTGCGCCACCCAGGCGCCCCTCTTTTTTTTTTTTTTTTTTAAACGTTTATTTATTTTTGAGAGAGAGAGACAATGTGAGCAGGCGAGGGTCAGAGAGAGAGAGGGAGACACAGAATTGGAAGCAGGCTCCAGGCTCTGAGCTGTCAGCACAGAGCCCGACGCGGGGCTCGAACCCACGAGCTGTGAGATCATAACCTGAGCCGAAGTTGGACACTTAACCGACTGAGCCACCCAGGGGCCCCGAGCACGTAACTCTTGATCTTGGGGTCGTGGGTTTGAGCCCCACATTGGGTATAGAGTTTGTTTTTTTAAAAAAGAGCAGTTTCCTGAACACTAGGTGATCATCCTGGTGTGTGTGTGTGTGTGTGTGTGTGTGTGTGTGTATTTTGGGTGTGAGTGTATATATGTGCCCCAACAGGTACTCTCTAGAACTGTTAAACAAGGATCCTCTCTTGAGCGGTAGGGTCTGGGGGAAATTGCTGCAGTCATCTTTATGCTATAGATAGTATGTAATAATGGTAACGAGGCAGATGAATTCTAATTCAACCAGCTGCACTGGTTGTGTCTGCAGTACATTGTGTTGACGTGTGGGTGAGAACTCGGCTGTGCCCGCAAGGTATTCACGTGGATATGATTTCCAGGTGATTAAGGCTGCAGAAGACAGCGCACTGCAGTACATGAACTTCATGAATGTCATTTTCGCAGCACAGAAGCAGGTGAATTGGGAGTATTTTTTCTTTTCAATTTTTATTTAAATTCCAGTTAGTTACCATACAGTGTAATACTAGTTTCGGGGGTACAGTCTAGGGATTCAGCACTCACATGACACCCTGTGCTCATCACTTGTTCCCTCCCTCCCTCCTCCCTCCTCCCCCCTCCCCCTCCTCCCCCCTCCCCCCTTCCTCCCCCCTTCCCCCTCCCCCCTTCCCCCTCCCCCCCAACCATTAGTTCTCTGTAGTTAAGAGTCTGTTTCTTAGTTTGCCTGCCTTTCTCTCTCTCTTTCCCCCTCCCCCCGCTAGGGAGAGCATTCTTTTTAAAGAATATTTGTTTCCTTATGAAGGAATTAATTTTATTTTTTGAATGACCTACATAGAAAGGTAGTCTGACTAACTGGCCTTATCAGCGGATTAGGAATCTGGAATTCATATTTTGTACTAGTCGTTTCTTTGTTTTGTTTTGGGTCCTGGAGCCCATGAGAATCTGAGGGGTCCCCAGAAAAAGGTACTCTGAAACCCAGTTTTGCATTTAGTTTCATGGAATTCACGGAACCTTTGTCTAGCCCATCCTTGGACCCATCTTTGGGCCTCAGGCTAAGAATCCCTAGTTTGCAATTCACACCATACCTTGCCTCAGTTTCTCTATCTGTTTGCGTGGGGAGGTCTTAGAAAGATTTGATATTTTTACCTTGCAAATATTTGAGTGAATTTTCACTAATTCAAATGAATTATCACTAAGACATTTTCTTCTTTGACATGTTAAGAAAAACTTTCTTAAAACTTCAGTTTTAAGCCCCAAATGCTCCCATGTCCATGCCTAATATTCTCCATGTTGGAGCAGCCGCATGCTGTAGTGAAAGACCGTGGGCTTTGGGGACAGGCAGACTGGAGGGGGCGGGTGACAGCACTGCCTTCTACCGGCTCTGTGACTGCAGCCTGGCCAAGGCCTGGGTGCTTCAGCTGCAGATGCGCAGTATCTACCTTGTAGAGTTATCCTGTGTATCACATAAGGTATTTTGAGAGGAGTGTAGCACACAGTAGTTACCCGATGTAAGCTAGTCATTCTTATTACTCTTATAATGTTTCCGGAATGTTCGTTTCAGAATATTTTGATCGATGCCTGTGTTTTAGACTCGGATTCAGGACTCCTCCAACAGGTACGTGTTCAAGGAAAGCGCGGTGGTGGTGGTCCAGGGAGCATGGTGTGCTCTCTTGATTTCTTGTGAATGCTTCTCACTGGCCTGCACCCGGTTGTAGGGTTAGCCTGTGTGCTGCTGCAGCTTGGAGCACTCACATCTCCTGGTCCTTGTTTTAGTTTATTTTTCTCACTGAAGTATAGTTGACACGCAGCGTCACAGCAGTTTCAGGTGAACGGCTCTCTGGTTCCTTTAAAATGTTTATTTATGCTCCACACAGTGACTTTGATTGGTTCTGTGAAAGTGACTCACACATTGAAATGAAGTCCAACGACACAGGAAAGTATTTTTTAAAGGGGAAAAAAAAATCCCTTCAAATCCTGTCGTCTTCAAATTACCGTTGTTAGTCTTAGGTGAACAGTGTGACAGATCTCTCTCTACACAAGGTATAGGTGGAAGAATGATCACCAAGTAGAGCATTTTATAAAGACTGGATCATAACTCCACATCTGTGCTGTCCTACGTGATAGTTACATGGCTGTTGAGCTCTTGAAATGAGTCTGGTCTGAACCGAGATGTGCCGTTAAGTGCAAGATACACAGTGAATTTCAAAGACGTAGTATGAAGAACAGAATGTAAAGATTTCTGTATTGATTACATGTTAAAACGATAATACTCTGAATATACTGAGTTAAATAAAATGTTATTAAAATTAATTTTATCTGTTTTTTTCCCCTTTTTTATGCGGCTAGAAAATGTTAAATTTCACATTATTGCCCACGTTATATTTCTGTTGGATGGCACTGTTGGATGTTGCTTTTTAATCAAACGTGTGGAAAAGAGGTTTAATTAAATCAAAAAGGGGGGGAAGAAGACTAAAGATACTGCTGAACTTTGGATAAATGTTTTTTGACCACAAGAAATATTATTTACTAAAAGATCAGTTAAAAGCACAAAACTGGAAAACGCGGAGTTTAGGTTACTACTGAGGTTGCAGAGTAGGAGATACAGTTGGAAAGTACACTAGAGTCAGAGGTTCTGGAACGGTCTTATTTCTTAAACTTGGCGGTAGGTACATGGTGTTCGTTGTATCAAAACCATACTTCCATGTTATGTATGTATAGTGTTGTGCATATGGTTATATCTCAGAATTAAAAAACCAAAAAGGTTGAGTACGTGTTTTAACTGCACATTTCAGCCTACACAGCGTCTGCTAACTCCTAGAAGATCTTGCCTGTGCCATGAATTTAGATACCCGCTCTGCGGGACGCCTGGGGGGCTCAGTCAGTTAAATGTCCGACTTCAGCTCAGGTCACGATCTGGAGGTTTGTGGGTTCGAGTCCCGCGTCGGCTCTGTGCTGACAGCTCGGGGCCTGGAGCCTGTTTCGGATTGTATGTCTCCCCCTCTCTCTCTACCCCTCCTCTGCTCACGCTCTGTTTCTTTCTCTCTCTCTCTCTCTCTCCCTCCCTCCCTCCCTCCCTCTCCCTCCCTCTCCCTCCCTCCCTCTCTCTCCCTCTCAAAAATAAACATTAAAAAAATAAATAAACATTAAAAAAATAAATAAACATTAAAAAAATAAATAAAAGGAAAAAATCCCAGCTCTGCCTCCCTGGCCCTCACATTTATATGCGTGGGTCAGACACAGGCTCTGTGAGTTCCAGACTTGAGTATTCAGCTCTATATGCGGCATCTCCCCTTGGACCACCAGCAGCATGTCAGGTTTCACATGTCAAAATCAGAACTTGAGGTTTTCATGCTGCCTCCCAGGGGCATCCCCATCTCAGCAACTGGCAGCTCAGACCGTCAGCCCCTCAGGCCAAAATTCTGACTCTAACTTGTTTCTTCTCTTCCTCTCCTTTCCTACCCTTGCAAATCTTGTCGGCTTGATCTTTGAAATAGTCTCTGAATCCTACCGTATGTCTTCCGCTTCACTACTACCACTCAAGCTGAAGCTTGTAAGATCTGTTGACTGGCCTCTGTTTCCTTGCTGACGCCCACCCAAGTCGGTTCTCAGCACAGCGGTCAGAGCGAAGCTTTCAAATCGGATCTTGTCACCCACCTGCTCAAAACCCTCCCGTGGCATCCCAGCGGGATGGACTAAAACCCAGTCTTCCCGTGGCCATCTGTGCTCCCTACGCGATACAGTTTCCGGGTATCTTTTTGTCCGCGTGGCGTCTCCCACTTCGCTCCAGCCACACCGGGCTCCTTGCTGTTGCTTTCAAACCATGGCCCGCTGCAGCCTGAGGCTGTCTGCACTTGCTGTTTCCTCTGCCTCTGAGGTTTTTCCTCAGTTGAGTCACCTCCTCAGAGAAGCCTTCCCTGACTGTCCAGGGTCACTCCCCGTCCCCTTACCCAGCTTCATTTTTCTTCATAGAAATGATAACTTGTGACGTTATTTCTGCGTTTACTTACCTGGTTGACTCTTCTGTCTTCCCCCGTTTGAACCCAAGCTTCCGTCAACAGATGAATGGGGTTAAGCAAATTGTGGTATAACCATACAATAGAATAGCATTTGGTCATGGAAAGGAATGAAGTGCTGATAACGTGCCACAATGCGGATGAACCTTGAAAACAGGATGCTAAGGAAAGGACCCATGTTGCCTAAGTCCGTTGATCCGAAGTGTCCAGAATAGGCAGATCCATAGAGCTAGAGAGTGGACTAGTGGTAGCCCAGGACTAGAGGAAGGGGGTGGGAGTGACTGCTAACAGGTATGGGGTTTCTTTTTGGAGTGAGGAAATGTTCTGGATCTAGATAGTGGTGACAGTTGCGTAACGCTGAATACAGTGAAAAGTAGTGAATTACACACTTTAAAAGGCTGAATTTTATGGCCTATGAAGTATCTCAAAGCTGTTGCTAAAAAATATAATGAAAACGAGTAAACATGGCAGGAATAAAGATTGTATCAGTAGCCAACACAGGAGAAAGGGCATATACTGTGCTACACTGAGGTCTCCAAAGGGCGAAAGAGTGGGGTGCCTGGGCGGGGGATAAGATAGCTGGAAACCTGGAGAGGTAGCGGGAAGCCTGTGGTCCTCCCTCACCCTGGGAGACCATTCCCTTTTGATTTGCTCAGTCATATCCTCCTTTGGAGACCTGACCTGGTGAGAATTCCATCCCTCTAGAAAAGCTTAAGCACGTGCCAGTTCGGCAGAGAGCCCTCTGTATGTCTTGCAGGCCTGTGACATCACGGGGGGACTGTACTTGAAGGTGCCTCAGATGCCCTCCCTCCTGCAGTATTTACTGGTAAGGAGCCTGACACCTGGAGTCTGAGGGACAGACCCCGTTTCCCGGGGAATGAATGGGAGCAAGGTGGCTGAGGCCAGTAATTGGAAGAAGGAGCAAATGGTGGCCCCGGGGGTTTGGAACCTACAAGGGTGCCCGCACTTCAGGTGGTTTCTGGAGGCGGCTGTGTGTAGAAAGTTGTAGGACTGTTCACAGAACGGTGCCTGCGTGTGGATGTGCTGGGTCGCTGGGAGATGGATAAAAATGCATTTCTTGATAGACTTTTAAGGAAGATCCTAATTTATTCTCCTTAGTGTTCACTGGCTAATATTTGATATTTATATCCTGACTTCTGGTTACTTTTCCCCCATGTTCTAAATAAAATTATCTTCCTTGCCTTCCCCCCCCCCCCCCCCCAGTGGGTTTTTCTTCCCGATCAAGATCAAAGATCTCAGTTAATCCTCCCACCCCCGATTCACGTGGACTACCGGGCTGCTTGCTTCTGTCATCGAAATCTTATTGAAATTGGCTATGTCTGCTCTGTGTGCTTGTCAAGTAAGTTCAAGCACAGGGTTGTCCTTTTGTGTGTTGTGCGGGGGTGGGGGATGGTCAGAAAATAACTGTGGTTTTTTCCAACATCCTGTTTATTTTGTCTGTTCAATTTACAGTATTCTGCAATTTCAGTCCTATCTGCACCACCTGCGAGTAAGTATCCCCCGCCAGGCTGTGTGGCTGGCTCACACTGGAAAAGTCTAGAGCACTGAAGAGTGTGGTCCTCTGTGTCATTTCAGGACAGCCTTTAAGATTTCGCTGCCTCCGGTGCTGAAGGCCAAGAAAAAGAAACTGAAAGCATCAGCATGATCGTAAGATCCACCCGCCCCCACACTCTGCCCATCTTTTCAAGCCTATGAATAGAAATTGTATGGCAGAGTCTGTGTTGGGAAGACCCTGAAAAAATACAGCATGCGTAGGATAATTTTTACTGAAATTTCTTACAGGAAAGATTTCTAAACCATTATCCTCGTCCTGTGCTTTTGGGAGACTGCTTTTTTTGAGGGAGTCATTCTATGCAATGTACCCCAAATCATTTCTGACTGGTTTTTGGCCACAAAGGGAGAAGAGAAGAAAGCACAAATTAGTTAGTGACTTTTTTTTTTTTTTTTTTTAAATGAGGTGCTCATTTGTCAGTCAGCCCGTCCTGACTGATCACAGGCTTTGGACTCTGTTACCCGTGACTAGGTTCTTACTGTGAATGCACGACCCGTGAAATTTGAGTGCAGTTTTGGAGAAAGCAACCGTGCGGTGCTGGCATTAGTCAACATAGATCATCTTCCTTGATTCCACAGCTGACTTTTACAGTAGTCATGTAAATAAACTCCCGATTGTCGAGATTCAGATTAGCTTCAGATACAGATATTTTTTCTTTTCTCTGACATCATTACGTGTCTGGACACAGTCATCCAAATAATAACAGTTTGTCACCGAATAAGTGCAAAGTCCGATCTTGAGTGAGTGAGGAGAGTGGGTGCAGGACTCTGGCGGCAACTTTTTCTTCAGAGATAGTCGTGTGAGAGCTGATTTGTGAAAGCCGGTGTCTGAGTTCAGAGGGGGACTCTCTTGGGGAGAATGGATTTTTTACGGTTCAGTGTTGTCCCCCAGATAGAATTCTTTCCTTTTGTAATGAGGGGGAGAAAAAAAAGCAATAATGTTGGAGAACTGTTCTCTAGAAGCTTTGGGTTTACTACTGACAAATGCTAAAGGTTCAGAAGAAAAATTATTTGTAATTTCAGTGAGAAAAAAACCCTATTTTTTTTATGTGAGCTTGAAGTTATTAGAAGTCCTTTCAAATTCCAGTACAATGTAAGAAGGGCTTTCAGGAATGGTGGCTGGTTTGATTTGTTTTAAAAAAAAATTTTTTTTTCAACGTTTACTTATTTTTGGAACAGAGAGAGACAGAGCATGAACGGGGGAGGGGCAGAGAGAGAGGGAGACACAGAATCGGAAGCAGGCTCCAGGCTCCAAGCCATCAGCCCAGAGCCCGACGCGGGGCTCGAACTCACGGACCGCGAGATCGTGACCTGGCTGAAGTCGGACGCTTAACCGACTGCGCCACCCAGGCGCCCCTGTTTTTAAAAGTATATTGACAAGAACAAACAGGTGTATACTGACAAAAACCTGAAGATTCTAATTTTCTCTTTATGCCATCTCAGAAGCTGAGTCTCATTTAAGTAGTTTGGTACTTGGTTAGATGATTTCGGGTAGATTTTGTATTCTGGATTTATAACTTTGTTAATTACACACAGATTTTGGTGGTCACCTGGCAAGTATTTGTGAATCCTTAAGTTTGAAAATCTGGTTTGTCTTTTAAACATACTATTTAATATTTCATAGCCTAAGAATAATGGAAATCGCTGTTTTAGGTCTAGGAGTCATCAGATACCTAAAAGACGAATAATTTCAAAGAAGCTGATCAGGTTTTTGTTTGAAATGTTTTGTGTACTGGCTTAATTCTGTTTAGGCTTTGTTTTTAACTGTTGTTTTTATGGTTTATATAAATTTTTATAATAAAATAATTTAAATTTTCATATTTGCCTAAGTCATTTTCGCTTATTGTTTGTTTCATGCTAATCTTAAAGTTTGTACTTAAACTGGATTTGGTCAAATGTCAGTCAGTTTGTACTTTAACTGGATTTGGTCAAATGTCAGTCAAGTTTTTATTCAACTCTGAAGAACTTTTACTTATTTTTTTTTAATGTGTTAAAAAAATAGTTTTTAATGTTTATTTATTTTTGAGAGGGAGGGAGAGACAAGAGCCTGAGTAGAGGAGGGACACAGGGAGAGGGAGACACAGACTCCGAAGGAGGCTCCAGGCTCTGAGCTGTCAGCACAGAGCCCGACATGGGACCCGAACTCATAAACTGTGAGATCATGACCTGAGCCAAAGTCAGATGCTTAACTGACTGAGCCACCCAGGCACCCCTATTTTATTTTATTTTATTTTATTTTATTTTATTTTATTTTATTTTATTTTATTTTATTTTATTAAAAAAATTTTTTTTTAACGTTTATTTATTTTGAGACAGAGAGAGACAGAGCATGAACAGGGGAGGGGCATAGAGAGAGGGGACATAGAATCTGAAACAGGCTCCGGGCTCCGGGCTCTGAGCTGTCAGCACAGAGCCCGACGCGGGGCTTGAACTCACGGACTGTGAGATCATGACCTGAGCTGAAGTCAGACACTCAACCGACCGAGCCACCCAGGCGCCCCCCTATTTTATTTTTTTTAAGTAAGCTCTATGCCCAGTGTGGGGTTTGAACTCATAACCACAAGGTCAAGAGTTGCATGCTCTACCAAGTGACCTAACAAGGAGGCTCTGAAGAACTTTAATTTCAAATCTGGCTAAAACTGTATATGAAAATATTGTTAGAAATACTGCATAATAATGGATTGGTGTGAAGTATTTAATGCAAAGTTTCTAAGTCTGAAACTATTAGAAGGAAGATTGGATGTTTGCTTGTAATTTTATTTTGTGAGCAAGATTAGCAAAATTTTAATTATTTGGTATTTTCATTGGATAAAGCAAGCTGGTGTAATGTATGTTTTCATGTCATAGAAGTAGGACCTTTATTATCCCATAATAGTTAATTGTAAAACCATGAAATTATTCCCTTATTGAGTAGATAGTTAAATATTATAACTATTATCCAATCCTCAATTCTAAGGTAGTCTCTTGGACTTTATCTACAAAAAGATTCCTGCTCCCATGTTTTAAAAACAGTTATTTTGTTTATTTCAAGTCACCCAAAGATGATTTGTAAGACCGTTAGTGATTCCCGGAAGAGTGCATGGAACGTTTCCAGCAGTGATGGAGAAGAGAGTAAATATGATGTGAAAATGTTGGGGTTCAGAGAAAATGGGCAAGAAAGAATTCTTCAGTGCAAAAAGGGTGGTTTTATTAAAGCATAGGGACAGGACCTGTGGGCAGAAAGCTGCACCGGGGCTGTGAGGAGTGACTGGTTGTATACTTTCAAGTTGGGAGGGGATTAGGGAGAGTGGAAGTCTCTAAGGAATTTAGAAGCAAACTTTCCAGGACCTGGGGCTCCCTGCTGTTAGGAAAAGGTCATATACTAGCGTCTAGTAAAACCTCAGTCATGAGATCCTTCAAATGTAGATCGGTGGGCCCCAAGCTTGGAGGATGATTGCTAACATACATCTTGGGTGGAGGGGAGAGGTAAAGGAGGTTCCAGGGGAAATTTTATATGGTAAAGGAGACTTACAGGATCCTGGAGGTCAGGCCATTGTTAAGCTTAAGTATTAACATTGAGGGGTGCCTGGTGGCTCAGTGGGTTAAGCATCTGATTTAGGCTCAGGTCATGATCTCATGGTTCCTGAGTTCGAGCCCCACGTCGGGCTCTGTGCTGACAGCTCAGAGCCTGGAACCTGCTTCGGATTCTGTGTCTCCCTCTCTCTCTGCCCCTCCCCCACTCATGCTCTCTGTCTCAGAAATAAATAAACATTAAAAAACATTAAAAAAAATAAAACTGAACATTAAATTAAAATACTAACATCGAAGCAGAATTCCTAGAGGAAGGTCACACTGCCTGTCTTTTTTTTTTTTAAGTTTGTTTTTATTTATTTTCAAGAGAGAGAGCATGAGCAAGGAAGGGGCAGAGAAAGAGAGAGGTAGAGAGAATCCCAAGCAGGCTCTGTGCTGACAGGGGGGCTTGATCTCGCAAACTGTGAGATTATGAGCTGAAATCAAAAGTTGGCCACCCAGGTGCCCCCATCAATGACATTTTTATATAAGAAGTACAGTATTTAAAAATCAGGGCTTTTCATTAATAGTTGAAACTTTATGCCTACAATTTATATTAATAGAACAGATTACAAATAATTTTAAGAAAAGTTTCCTATTTAATTTTAATAATATTGTACCTCACAAATGACAGTTTTTAAAAAAACTTTTGAAGCTTTTTTTTTTAATTGTAAATCCTAGAATCCATAGTTCATTTCACTACTGGCTAATAGCTTAATGCAACCAAAAGCGGAAAATAAAAACATACTTTTAGTACATACTGTTTATTCTGATCAGAACAAAAAATGATAACATGCTTTTATTATTATTTTTTATTTTTTATTTTTTTGTTTTTATTTTTCAATATATGAAGTTTATTGTCAAATTGGTTTCCATATAACACCCAGTGCTCATCCCAAAGTATTATTTTTTAACGTTTAATTTATTTTTGAGACAGAGACAGAGCATGAACGGGGGAGGGTCAGAGAGAGAGGGAGACACAGAATCCGAAGCAGGCTCCAGGCTCTGTGCCCTCAGCCCAGAGCCCGACGCGGGGCTCGAACTCACGGACCGTGAGATGATGGCCTGAGCCAAGGTTGGACGCTCAACGGAATGAGCCACCCAGGCGCCCGTAACATGCTCTTAAATACTAAAATGTTTTTATTTTGAGTGTCTGACAAGTGACACACGCCAATACAGGTAACTATGGTACTATGTCTGCGTAGAACCTATGACAGCATGGCAGCAAAGTTAAGGTCTAGCAAAGTAGAACTCAGTGAAAATAAAGATTTGTAGTACATTGAAAACACCCTCAGGAACAGTGTTTGCCTAAATTACTTTCTTACGTTTCCCCTAAAGTGAAAGCATTTTGACCCAGGGATTTAAAGTCATTCAACACAAACTTTTTCCTCAGTGAAAATGCTTTTACTCTCTTGTTCAGGAATGATGAGTAAGTAGCAGCAATAGGTTAAGTGATGACCCCCCTGTTGGCAACGTTCTAGGCTTTATTCCCAGATATACCGGGAGATGTAAACACTTTGCGATCCCCCAAGAGGAGCTGATGTGCGGGCTGGTGGTGGGGATATCATGCCGATTACACCTGCAACAATCCACGATTTGGCAAGAGCGTAAGAACAAGGTGGAACTCAGTGCCGGGCACTTGTAGAACCTCAGCTCTCAGATTGGTTTCAGAATGTTAGGTTTGCCGATCCTCACACTGTCCTATCAGGGAGAGACCATTATCTGCCTTCTATAGAGGAGGTAACTCAAGTTTAGAGAGGTCAGGTGACCTGCCCCCGGTCCCGTAGCGACCTCAGCGTCTGCACGCCGTCACTGAACTATAATAATGTCTGAGATGCTTTGAGGCTAGTGACGTAAGAATTGGGATACTTTTGTGTCTGCCCCAATGCTGGGCAAAACGTTTAGTGTTCTTCGAGCAGATCTACTCTCGAGTGCTGACAGCTCTGTGCGGTAAATACAAACAGCAAAACACTCTTCAAAACGCTGGGAGAATCATAATAAAAACAATTCAACAGCCCTGCAGCCTCATCCCCTTTTTGTCCTTCTCCCAAAGTCCCCATAAAAATGACGTTTATTAAGGAGCTTGTTTAGAAGCCAGTGTCTGTAGGTAGGCTAGCTTTTGCGTGCGTGACTGAACTAACCCTCTTAAACGGGACGCAGACTCCAACTTTTTCGGGATCGAGATTTAAAGGCGCAGGGCCCGTGGGCGGGGCCGGGATGCTGCGGCCCCGGGTTGGGGGCGGGCTCTCTGCTGCATTCCACCCAATCACCGCCAGTCTCTCCTCCAGGCCCGCGGCCGATTGGTGGTTGCCATAGCTCCGGTTGGTTTGACAAGATGGCGGCGGCGGGGCGGCGCGGGCCCAGTCGTCGCGTACAGAGCGTCCCAGCTTCTAGCGCGGGAGCGGGTTTGTGAAGCGGGCCGCGCGAGCCCCAGGCATGGGCTTGCCGCCGCCGGCCCCTCTGCTCTTGGGGCTTCTCCTTCTGCTGGACGTCCTGAGGCCGCTGTGGGGGGACCTGGGTGTGTACGGCAGGGCAGGGGCCCGAAGGGCGGGTGGGTTGGGGACGAGGCGTTTAACGGGCCAGATGTGGGACTCCTTCGGGTGCCCTTGCAACTAGTAACTCCGCCCTTCCCCTTCTTTCCTGCCCAGTTTTCATCCCTGCTTTCATCCGTATGACCGGCCCTGCGGTCAGCGCTTCCCTGGTCGGAGGCACCGAGGATGTGACCGTGTCCCTGGCCTTGCTGCAGGACAAGGAGGGTAAGGAGTCTGGCCCTCCCTGTGGGGAGGGTGGGGGTTGGGCCAGGGCCACGCCGCCCAAGGAGGTGGCATCCCAGGAGGTGGCATACCCTGGGGCCCCGGCCGCTGTCCACTGCAAAGTCGGCGTGGGAGCAGGAATGGGGGGCTGCTGTGGACCAAAGAGGACCGACGGACAGGCTTGGTGAAAGAAAGCCTGGAACAGTAATGGCTCACGTTCACTGAGCTGCCTGTCCCCTGTGGTTTACATGCATCACTGCATTTCCCCAGTAAGAACAGTAATACACTTTCATGTCGTGTAACACATGAAGACACGAGAGTTCGCAGAGGCTGTTACTTGTCCAAAGTCGCACAGCTCGTGAAGGGCCCAATCCCAGGCTTGGAAAAGGATTCCCTCCCAGGGAGCCTGACTCCAGCATGCACACCCTTAGCTGCTGGGCAATACTGCCTCCTTGCATCCTAATCTTCTCCCCCATAGGCTTATTGCCAACTCCAGCTTGTGGAGCGCTGACCAATGAGACGGGAGACTGGAGCTTGACTGTGACCCCCAGTGTGGTAAGGCCAGAGGTAAAACTTTTCCCGGGGCGTCTGCGGAGACCCACATTTAGTGTTTCTGCAGTGCTGTTTTTTGGTTGGACAAGGTATGGTTTTGTCTGTGCTTGGAACCACTGTGAAACTACGGGTTACCAGATCGAGGAGACACCCCTCTAGCCCAGAGGTGCTTACGGTAGGGCTAGCGGTCCTTGGACGGGTTTCAAGAAGTTTGTGAACTCACTGAAATTGTGTGTAACATTATGTGTGTGTGCATTTTCCTCATGAGATGGTTGCCAGCTTCCATCAGATTTTCAAATGGATCTGTGGCTCAGAAATCTTGACCTCAGCTCAGGTCTTGATCTCACGGTGCGTGAGTTCAAGCCATGCGTTGGGCTCCATGCTGGGCATGGAGGCTACTTAAAAAAAACAGCAACTCTCATTTAATAAATGTTTTATTGAATGCCTAGTATGTGCAAGACACCAGCGATGGAAATATGGACGAGAAAGCGACTGCGTGCACCCCAGGAACTGGGGACTCTTTTCATTGACTTTTTAATGTGTGTATTTAGTCTTCTGCTGATATGCTGATAGGATGATAAAAAAGAAAAACTAAAAAGATGCTGGACAAACTGAGTTAATTTATCAGACTTGCTTGCTTTTCTGCTAAACTGAGGATTAGGAATCAGGGCTTACGAATCGCCAGAGGTTTACCGGCTGAGTGATGGCAGCTTTGCGTACGGTTTTCCTTTCGTAAAGTGAACCGAGGCAGCTGTGTGATTTTACTGTGTTTTCCGTTGTGTGTTCTTATAATTATCCATGCTGTGTTGAGTCACCTTAAAAAGTGCAGCGACTTTTCCTTTCAGAGCGCGTTGGATGTGACAGTGAGGCTGAAGAGGGGTCTGCAGGGGTGTTCCGCTAACGAGACAGATCCCTTCTCAGAGCCCCCGTGTATTGTCCAAACTCTTCTGGTTTCGGCATCTCACAATTCGTCCTGTTTAGCACATCTGCTCATTCGAGTGGAGATTTACGCCAACTCTTCTTCGGCCCGGAATGCATCAGGCAAGTCAAGTCCAAACATTCACGCCGAACGTTGTCTGTCGGGTTCTGAGTGCGTGCCGTGCCCTTTGTACGCTTTGCTCTGGAGTCAGTGTTGCCTTCTTCAGCCTACTTTCCTTTTGTTTAATTTTCTTATTTTAGAAGTTTCTACTTTGTATTATTGCACTTAATTAGGATCTATGTTATTCCACTGTGCCGTTTGTATCTTTGTAGACTGCCTGAAAGGGAGAAAGTGAGGTTTGTTTCTGTGTCTTGATTCTTATGACTCCATCTTAAAACCAAAACCAAAACAAAAAAGTCAAGGGGAAGATTAATGAAGGAGTTTACAAAAAACAAAACAAACAAAGAAACCAAAAAACCAACCAAACAAACAAACAACCAGTAGATTTTCAGTGAAAGCTTTGGACCTCCAGCTCCCTTTCTAGCATCAGCCTATTAATTTATGCTTATGGAAGCATGTGGTATTCTCTTGTTTCAAAAACAATACATACACACACTAATAACACACAGTTCACTATTCTATGCCTTTTAGAAATCAATTCCATATAGGGGCACCTGGGTGGCTCTGTTGGTTGAATGTCCGAATCTGGCTCAGGTCATGATCTCACGGTTCGTGGGTTCGAGTCCCGCGTCGGGCTCTGTGCTGACAGCTCGGAGCCCGGAGCCTATTTCAGATTCTGTGTCTCCCTCTCTCTGACCCTCCCCCATTTGCACTCTGTCTCTCCCTCTCTCAAAAATAAGAAAACATTAAAAAAATTGGTAAAAAAATAAATAAGTTCCCTATAAACGCATGTAGGTTCACCTCATTCTTTTTAATAGCTGCATAATATTCCATCGCGTGCAGATACCGTTGTGTATTTGACTAGTCTCTTACTGATGGAATCTGAGTCACTTCCAGCGTGTGGTGTGTAGCTAGAGCAAATATCACCGCGCACGTCTGCTTTTGGACACGAAAATGGCCTTGTGTTCTTCTCCCGTTCACACGGCAGGTTTTCTAAGAATGACAGAATGTAGCTGTGCCAGTGTTGAAGGTCCACTTTGATAGGTGCCACCACCAGGTTCCCTGTCTCCTGCAGTCAACGTAACAACTCTTGCCTTTGCAGTCCCCCGGGATGAAGGGAGAAGCGTTTGTCCTCAGTAGTGAAGGTCTGTCACTTGTCATTTTGAGACTCTCACACTGTCGCTTCCCTTATCACATCCCCTCACTGTGATCCCTCTTGTGATTTTGGAAGTTGAGGAGGGTTAGATATGTTCAGACGGTGCCATCCATTGGGCCACCCTGCCTTCAGTGTGCTTACGCAGAAACATCTCCAAGATCTATTACCAAGTGCAAAAAGCAGCCGCACACGGGTGCTTATAGCATGGAATGGGACTATATATTTGCATATGAAAGTTCTGGAAGGCTATCTGAGAAGCTAACCATGTAGGGCCATTTGCGCAAGTGGTGTGGGAACAGGAAGGGCTGGCTGGGAGGACTTCACTGTGTACCTTTTTTTAGATCCTCTTGAGGTTTTTTTGTTAAATTTTTTTTTTAAGTTTATTTAATTTTGAGACAGAACACAAGCTGGGGAGGGTCAGAGAGAGAGAGAGAGAGAGACACACACACACACACACACACACACACACACACACACACAGAATCCGAAGCAGGCTCCAGGCTCCGAGTTGTCAGCACAGAGCCCGATGCGGGGCTCAAACCCATGAACCATGAGATCATGACCTGAGCCAAAGTCAGATGCTTAACCGACAAAGCCACCCAGGTGCCTCCTCTTGAGTTTTTTGAACATGTGAATCTGTGACCAATTTAAAGGTCTAAAGTTTTGTTTTTAGGAGAAAAAACCAAAAAACATTCTCTAATGCTTAAAATTTAAAGCCAAAAATAATATTCAGGGGGTGCTGAAAAAAATCTACAGGAAGGATTAGTAGCTGTACCATTCGACGTGGTGACTTTTCTTCTTTTTAAAAAATATGCTTGACTGCATTTAGGTAATAGATCAGAACGTCTTTGTATAAATAGCCAAACTTAGGAAAATTAGACTCTGTGTATTGGTAGTTACGAGATGTTCGCTCTGACCCCATGAAGGTATGAAAAATTTTGCACCCAGTCAGACAGAGATCAGAACGAGAACAAGGATGGAAGGACAGATGGGAGGTACGTGGTATGCCTAGGAACAATCAAGGTAGCAAATGGCGTAGGAGACATATAGGTAGATGCACAGATACCTACCTATATATCGCATAGTAAAACCCTATTCTAAAATGCCCTGTTTTTATTCCACTGGTTTGATTATACTGATGGCCAGACCCTTGCCTGAGTAACAGACTATGTTACTCAGACCTTCTCCTTATTCCTGAGACCATTGACATACTGGGGTTCTACTATATTCTAGCATAGAATTCTGCATAATTAGCTGTTTTTGAGATGCTTTAACTGTCATGTCATTGAAGTTAACTGTTATAAGTGATTGCTACATAGTTTTTCTTTTTTTTTTTTAAACTACTATATCAGTCTTTCTTTCTTTCTTTCTTTCTTTCTTTCTTTCTTTCTTTCTTTCT
>NW_024412422.1:14439809-14466824 GCF_014898765.1 Herpailurus yagouaroundi
TCTTTCTTTCTTTCTTTCTTTCTTTCTTTCTTTCTTTCTTTCTTTCTTTAATATATGAAATTTATAGTCAAATTGGTTTCCATACAACACCCAGTGCTACGTAGTTTTTCAACATGTACCCAATCTTAGGACAAAAGTAAAGTTTCAAAGTAAAATTTATCTGATAAATTGTCGCAGGGGAACTGGAAACATTACTGTCTGGATTCTGAATTAGGAGGTTGAAATGTAATGTGACGTATTCCTTTTCCAATTCATGTAAAAATTATTAATTTCCCCCACACTTCCACACTTGAGCTAGAATCAGGATATAAAGAGTTGGGTCTGCAGTGCGATAGGACATGAGGTTGAGCAGGCAGCATGATTAGACATAATCTTGCGGCCAAATGGGCCCCCAGATAATGTCTCTGAAATGTCCTCATGGCTTTGGTTTTATCTGCTGGAAGAGGTAATGCATTTGAAGGGGTCAATGGGTAATGTCACTCTGTGTTATGAAAAGGATTGTTCAGTGTATTGAAAAATAAAGTCAGTGCGTTACCTTTATCCTAACTTGTAAATTTTAGTCATGATTATCTTTAAGATCAAGCGTGACTTCATTTTGTTATAATTAGCGTATTTTCCTATATTTGGGTTTTTGTTGGAGTAGTAGATACAGGCCCAGATAGGGTTTATGCATAACTCAGGGATTCCTTAATATGTAATATTTGGTCCTGGTGATTTGTAAAACAATGATCCAGCTTTCTTTCGAGTATCAAAAATGTGGCAATGCTTTGTCAGAGTGTTTCATGGCTGGACTTCTCTGTCGTTTGTACTTTTCAGAGAATGTGACTGTTATTCCCAACCAGGTGTATCAACCCCTGGGTCCTTGTCCTTGTAATTTGACCGCTGGGGCCTGTGACGTTCGCTGCTGCTGTGACCAGGTAAGCTCTTTTCGATTACGGGTACAAAGGTTACTATACCCAATAGCATGTAAAGGATACAGTTCCCCATACAGCTTTTTCATAGATGGGCTTTGAAAAGTAAGATTGTGTTTTGTGTTGTAGATTGTTTTTTTTTTTAACTTTTTTTTTTTTAAAGTTTATTCATTTATTTTGAGAGAGAGAGAGAAACAGACAGACAGAGCACAAGCAGGGTAGGGGCAGAGAGAGAATCCCAAGCAAGCTCTGTGCCATCAGCGTGGAGCCCAATGTGGGTCTTGAACCCACGAAATGTGAGATGGTGACCTGAGCTGAAATCAGGAGTCGGACGGTTAACTGGCTGAGTCACCCAGATGCCCCACAGATTGTTTTCAAATTGAGTATTTTCTTATCTAGCCCAGTCAGTCTTATTTATGGAAGAAAAAATGTATCTCTTTGGAGAAGGTCATGATTGAGATGATTATACTGAGGATGGTTTTACTACGTTATTGAGAAGTCTTCATGAAAAGATAAAAAGGAAGGAAAATACATTATTTCAGTGATCTTTTTTTTTGGGGGGGGGGGGCAAATGTGTAGAGGTGCACGACCCTCATGGCAATCCAATTTGAGAACATTTCCATCACCCCAACTGGAAACCTTGTGGCCCTCTGCGATCTCTCCCATTCCCTGGCCTCAGCTCATCCCCAGGCCCCTCTTCACCTGCTGTCAGGCTCTGTGGACTGGCCTGTTCTGGACACGGCACATAAGCAGATTCCTCTTGTATGTGGCCTTCTGTGTCTAGCTTCTTTCACCCAGCATCTTGTGTCCAAGGGTCACCCGCGTTGTGGCCGGTGTCTGTTTTTGTCCCTTTTTATGGCTGAGTCACATTTCGTCGCATGGACAGACCGTATGTTGCCAATCCATTCATCAGCCGATGGACGCTTGGATTGCTTTCGCTTTTTGGCTGTTACGAATGAAGCTTCCGTGAACATTTGTGTGCAAGTTTTGGTTTGGACGTGTGTTTCCATTTCTCTTGGATATATTACCTAGGGGTGGAGTTGCTCTGTCCTATAGGAACTGTGTGTTTAACCTTTTGAGGAACCGTTTTCCAAAGTGGCTGCATGGTTTTTACGTTTGCATCAGCAGTGTAGAAGGGTTGCAGTTTTTTCCATGTCCTCATCTACGTTTGTTACAGTCTTTTTGATGATAGCCATCCCAGTGGGTGTGAAGTGGTATTTCACTGTGATTTTGATTTGTATTTCCGTAGTGGCAAATGATGTTGAACATCTTTTGATGTGCTTGTTGGCCATTTTTATCTCTTTGAAAAAATGTCGCTTTAGATCCTTTGCCCATTTTTTAAAATTAACTAATTTATTTTTTAATTTACATCCAAATTAGTTAGCATATAGTACAACAATGATTTTGGGAGTAGATTCCTTAGCACCCCTTCCCCATTCAGCCCATCCCCCGTCCCACACCCCCTCCAACAACCCTCTGTTTGTTCTCTATATTTAAGAGTCTTTTACGTTTTGTCCCCCTCCCTGTTTTTATATTATTTTTGCTTCCCTTTCCTTATGTTCATCTGTTTTGTATCTTAAATTCCTTGTATGAGCGAAGTCATAGGATATTTGTCTTTCTCTGTCTGGCTAATTTCACTTAGCATAATACCCTCTAGTTCCATCCATGTTGTTGCAAATGGCAAGATTTCATTCTTTTTGTTCGCCGAGTAATACTCTGTTGTATATATTTACCACATCTTCTTTGTCCATTTATCTGTCAATGGACATTTGGGCTCTTTCCATACTTTGGCTACGATAGTGCTGCTATAAACATTGGGGTACATGTGCCCATTTGAAACAGCACACCTGTAGCCCTTGCATAGGTACCTAGTAGTGCCATTGCTGAGTCGTACGGCAAAGAGGTTTTTATCTGCTTTCTTCTCTAGGATTTTGATGGCTTCCTGTCTTACATTTGGTCTTTCATCCATTTGGAGTTTATTTTTGTGTTTGGTGTAAGAAAGTGGTCTAGGTTCATTTTTCTGCATGTCTCTGTCCAGTTTTCCCAGCATCACTTGCTGAAGAGGCTGTCTTTATTCCATTGGATATTCTTTCCTGCTTCGTCAAAGATTAGTTGGCCATTCGTTTGTGGGTCCATTTCTGGGTTCTCTATTCTGTTCCATTGATCTGAGTGTCTGTTCTTGTGCCAGTACCATGCTGTCTTGATGATGACAGCTTTGTAATTCATCTTGAGGTCTGGAATTGTGATGCCTTCAGCTTTGGTTTTCTTTTTCAACATTACTTTGGCCATTCGGGGCCTTTTCTGGTTCCATACAGATTTTAGGATTGTTTGTGCTAGCTCTTGTGAAGAATGCCAGTCTTATTTTCATAGGGATTGCATTGAATATGTAGATTGCTTTGGGTAGTATTGACATTTTAACAATATTTGCTCTTCCTATCCAGGAGCATGGAATATTTTTCCATTTTTTTGTGTGGGTTCTTCAATTTCTTTCGTAAGCTTCCTATATAGTTTTCAGTGTATAGATTTTTCACCTCTTTGGTGAGGTTTATTCCTAGGTATTTTATGGTTTTTGGTGCAATTGTAAATGGGGTCGATTCCTTGATGTCTCTTTCTGTCGCTTCATTATTGATGTATAGGAATGCAACCAATTTCTGTGCGTTGATTTTATATCCTGTGACTCTGCTGAATTCATGGATCAGTTCTAGCAGTATTTTGGTGGACTCTTGGGTTTTCCATATACAGTATATGTCATCTGCAAAGAGTGAAAGTTTGACCTCCTCCTGGCTGATTTGGATGCCTTTTATTCCTTTGTGTTGTCTGACTGCAGAGGCTAGGACTTCCAGTACTATGTTGAATAACAGTGGCGAGAGTGGACATCTCTCTTGTGTTCCTGACCTTAGGGGGAAAGCTCTCATTTCTTTTCCTCCTTTGCCCATTTTTCAATCAGGTTGTCTTTTTGTTGTTAAACTATAAGAATTCATTATACCTTCTGGATACTAGTCCCAAATCAGGTATATGATTTGCGACAAACATCTCCCATTGTGTAGGTGTCTGCTTTCTTGTTGGTGTCCTTTGAAGCCCAAAAGTTTTTTTAAATTTGTTGAAATTCGATTAATCAAGTTTTTCTTTTGTTGCTTGTGCTTTTAGTGTCACATCTAGAAAAAGTTGCCTGATCCAGGTCAAATACATATATATATATATATTTTTTAAGTTTATTTATTTATTTATTTTGAGAGAGAGGGAGAGAGGGAAAGGCAGAGAGAGAATCCCAAGCAGGCTCTGTGCTGTCAGTGCAGAGCCGAACGTGGGGCTCAAACTCACAAACCATGAGATTATGACCTGAGTCGATATCAAGAGTCAGATACTTCACCGACTGAGCCACCAAGGTGCCCCTCCTCAAATACACATTTTTAATCCTTATTTGAGATTTAAGAGGAATGAGAGTTGCAAAAGAGGCACATTTACTGTGGCCCCAGTCACTCCTGTTTTTGGATGAGTGCAATTGTATCGTGGTTGGTTTTACAAAACAGAAAAGGAAAGTTTAGGACCTTTATTTATATTGTAACTCTCATACCAACAATTGCACTTATAATAACAATTATATTTAATTTAAGAATAGAGCATATCATCTGTCAATATCAATAGAAACATATGGCGTTCTCTTCCTCTTTCTTCCAGACTGCAGTGCTGTGCCCTGTTTCTAACCTCTTTCGTGTTTGTCGTATATGGTATCGATATACACAGCACCAGCCCCTGGCAGTGTTTAGTATCTGGGTCAGTGATGTCTTTGGACAGCTGCAACTTATCACTTCAGACATGATCAATTTTTCAATTTGAATTGTTCTTGTTTAAAGGTTATTTTCCGGGGCGCCTGGGTGGCTCAGTCGGTTAAGCGTCTGACTTGGGCTCAGGTCATGATCTCATAGCCTGTGGGTTCGAACCCGGCGTCGGGCTCTGTGCTGACAGCTCAGAGCCTGGAGCCTGCTTCGGATTCTGGGTCTCCCTCTCTCTCTGCCCCTCCCCCACTCATGCTCTGTGTCTGTCTCTCAAAAATGAATAAACATTGAAAAAAAATTAAAAAAAAAGTTATTTTCCTACTGTCAGGGAACAAAGGATTCGGGACATTTTTAACTTTTAGTTCTCTGAGTCCTCTGTGAAATGGGGGAAGAAAATGGATGAAGAACCGAATGCAGGAATGAAGTCACTTCTTGGTGACATTAATTGGGTCGTGTTATAATACAGCGATGGCCTTAAGGTTTCTTAGGGAATACGGACTGTTTGCCCTAACTCGAGATGTCTTTAGGTTTCTCTGGGCTAGGGGTTTGGATGGTGATGACAATTCAAAAGGGAAGTTTACTCTGTTTTATTCCCCACTTGGAGTGTCTTCCATATTTTCTTCTCTTCATACTTTTGCTTGTTTGTTTGTTTTTGTTTTTTTGTGGGCACATCTATGTCCCCAGTAAGGATGGCGTTCCCTTGAAGGCCTGAAATTACTGACTTGGAGGCTCGTAGGGAGCTGAGGAGAGAAATTCTAGCAGGATTTTACTTTCTGTGAGCACATAGCACTGGCAGCCTGGATGGGGATTGTGTTGTTTCATCTTCCTCGGTGGTGTCCTCTTCCCCTGAGAGCTGGTGGCGGGCACCCCAGAAGCTTCTGTCTGCTCACTGCTCCTTCACGTTTCCTTCCAAGGAATGCTCGTCGGATCTCACAGGACTGTTCAGAGAGGCCTGTTTCACCGGCGTTTTTGGAGGCGATGTCAACCCTCTGTTTGACCAGCTGTGCTCCGCGCAGGGGGCGCCGGAGGCCCCTGGCTGGTTCCCGTTCCTGTGTGTGCAGTCGCCGCTGGCCAACTCACCCTTCCTGGGCTACTTCTACCACGGCTCCGTGTGCGTGTTGGGGCCTCCACGGGCCCCCCAGGTCCTCAACATGAGGTTCAGTCTTCCATGTCCGTTAGCGACTTTGTTTTGTGTTAAGCCTTTGAGAGAATTGGGCCTCACCCAAAGGAAATTGGTCAGTTACCAATGGTCAATAGTGATTATCTGGGTTTGGGAAACCGGTGGTGGGCTCACGGGGACCTCAGTTTCTTTCTGGTACCTTTCTGTCATGTTGAAATTTTACAACTTTATTATTATTATCATTGAAGTAAAATTCACGGAGCATAAAATTAACCACTAACCACTTTCCAGTGTACAGCTTTTTGGCTTTTAGTACAAATATTTTTGTAATTAAAAAAGTAAAAACAAGAAAATGCAAGAAGAATTGTTTTTAGCAGATACTGGCCAGAAGGAGTAGTGATAATCCTCATCGATTTACAGTTCCTCTAGGCCACAGGCTTCTGCCGAAGTGTATCTGCATACTGATCTGAGAGACTTCTCAGACTTCGGTTACAAACAAGGAGATCCAATCATGACTGTGGACAAGGCATATTTTACCATTCCGCAGGTAATAATTTCAATTTTAACATGCTAGGGCCTTTTACAAATTTTCCCCTCCTGTCGTTAATTTGACTTACACTGCTGTTAAAAATCTCATCCTAAGTTATTTCTCCTGTGGACTTTCCAGGTACTCAACTCTTTATGGCCTGTGGATTTTATTTTTAATAGTCTCTCTTAAATTAACCACTGTTGTTGCTAAATCTCAGAGTGAACTTACCAACCAAAACAAATTCTATAAATTTCCCCGGAAATAACTACCATTCTGCACTTCTGTTAGTTTCACAGCCAATGTCTTGTAAGCTATAAGTATATAATCTAATGTAATATTCCAGAGATTTTGAAAAATATCTCAAGGCTATATAGAGCTTTGTGTGAAATCTTTATTTTTTTATTTATTTAAAAAAATATTTTATTTAGTTTGGAGAGAGAGAGAGACAGTACGAGCAGGGGAGGGGCAGAGAGAGAGAGAGAGACACAGAATCTAAAGCAGGCTCCAGGCTCTGAGCTGTCAGCACAGAGCCCAATGCAGGACTCGAACCCACGAACTGTGAAATCATGACCTGAGCGGAAGTCGGATGCTCGACCGACTGAACCACCCAGGTGCCCCAAAATATTTTTTTTAAGTCCAAAATCACGAGGAAAAAAGCATTTGTGGAAAGAAAACATGGGAGTCCAAATCGTCTCTCTTCACTGTTTAAGGAATCCATTTTTTACAGTTTTAACAAAAGTATGGTTGTCATGAGGGAGAGAAAATGAAGTTGAACATAATCATGTTTCTGCAAAATCAATGGAGCAGAGCAGAGGAATTTTCTTTGTTTTCGTTAAATAATACTTATTGTGACAAAGCTTCCAGACTTTGTGTAGCAAATTAACTAGATCATTTTCTTAGTTGGTCATCTAGTGAGTGAACTAGTCATTATTGAAACTAAGCCACCGGTAGGAGCAGGCCGCAGAAAGAGCGCTTGCGTGAGATGTTGGTCTGTATTTTATGATTCGAAGAGAAGTCACAGCCCTGTTGGGATTCTCCCTCACCCTCAGGTGTCCCTGGCTGGGCAGTGCCTACAGAACGCACCGGTGGCTTTCCTTCAGAATTTCGATGTGCAGTGCGCCACTAGTTTGGAAGTATCCCAGGAACAAGATGGAATTATCAATGCGAAGATCAAGAATGGCGTGCTGGGAGGTACGTTGCGTTGGTTTGCAAAAAGAACACAGACCCAAGTGTCGACAGAAACCGGGATCTCGTGAGAGTATAAATCACTTCTACTGGATCAATTTAAAATATTTCAGCTGTCTGTCGAAGAACGTGTTTTCTTCAGAAAAAGTCCTGTTCCATAGGATAGCACATTGCATATTAGTTCTTCTTTAAAAATTGAGGGACGCCTGGGTGGCTCAGTCGGTTATGCGTCTGACTCTTGGTTTCGGCTCAGGTCACGATCTCGCAGTCTGTGATTTCAAGCTCCACATCGGGCTTTGTGCTGACAGCTCAGAGCCTGGAACCTGCCTCCAATTCTGTGTCTCCCTCTCTCTCTGCCCCTCTCCTGTGCTCACTCTGTTTCTCTCTCGCAAAAATAAATAAACACTAAAAAAATAAATAAATAAAAATTGAGGCAAAATTCACATAACATAAAATCAACCATTTTAAATGTTTATTTTTTTTATTTTATTTTTTTAAATTTTTTTTTTCAACGTTTATTTATTTTTGGGACAGAGAGAGACAGAGCATGAACGGGGGAGGGGCAGAGAGAGAGGGAGACACAGAATCGGAAACAGGCTCCAGGCTCTGAGCCGTCAGCCCAGAGCCCGACGCGGGGCTCGAACTCATGGACCGCGAGATCGTGACCTGGCTGAAGTCGGACGCTTAACCGACTGCGCCACCCAGGCGCCCCTAAATGTTTATTTTTATATATATTATGTTGAGAGAGAGAGAGGAAGAGAGAGAATCCCAGGCGGTCTCTGCACTGTGCAGAGCCTAACGTGGGGCTCGATCTCATGAACCGCTGTGAGATCATGACCCGAGCTGAAATCAAGAGTCAGATGCTTAACCAACTGAGCCACCCAGGTGCCCCTAAAGTCAACCATTTTGAAGTGTACAATTCAGTGGCATTTAGTACATACACAATGCTGTGCCACCATCACCTCTGTCTAGTTCTAAAACATTTCCTCCCCCTAAAGGACACCCCCCCCCCCCGTACCCACTAACAGCCTCTTCTTCCTCCCCGTGCCCTGACCCCTAGGGACCATTAATGACTCTCCTTTCCATCTCTATGGATTTGCTTGTTCTGGAATTCCCGTAACAAAGGAATCCTACACTACGTGGTCTTTTATGTCTGGCTTCTTTCACTTAGCATCACATTTTCAAGGGGTAGCCGCCGTGGCACGGACCAGAACCAGAACGTCACCCTTGTTTATGGCTGGTCAATATTCCATCGCATGGATATCTGTGCCACGTGTGTTATCCGTTGGTCCTTTGCTAGGCATTTGGGTTTCCAGCTTTTGGCGACCGCGGGAGTGCTGCTCTGAACACTCGCGTGCAGATGTCTGTGTGAGCACAGGCTTGCGTTTCTCCTGGACCTGTACCTACCAGTGGCATTGCTGAGTCACGTGGTGATTTAACTTTCTGAGGAAGCCCCAAACCGCTTGTTAAGCGAGCGCTCCGTGTTACATTCTGCCTGGTCGTGGACCGCCTCTTTGTTCCTATAGGAGAGTGGCTCTCAGGATTATTATCACTGACTTTGGATCCTCCTCCTCCGTTGTTATCAGATGCCAAGAACAGTGGGATTCCTATTTGGTGGCGTCTGGGGAGCGGGAGAGTTTTGTAGCAGGCACACGGGTCAGGCGCAGTTATCGTATTTGCTTGATTAGCTTTCACTTTCAATAAGTAAATGTGATCATGTTGGGCCATGTCGTCCTATGAAGTTAATTTCTGTATCTTTTCAGGCATCGTTACACCAAGAGTAATCTATGAGGAAGCAACCGACCCAGACAAGTTCATCACCAGGACAGGTAATTTAACGTCACGCTTTTACATCACTTCTACAGAAATATGTGTGTCATTTCTGGTAAGTAGTATAGAGTCTTAGAGTAAATATGTTTTTATTAAGAATTTAAGGAGGTTCACAGCAATTAGAACTTTGTCTGTTTCACATTCTGTTTGTTCCCTGTTCCATCTTGCTTTGCTGAGGAGCGATATCTGTGCCCTGGAGCCAGTTGCCTAGTCCCGAGCTATGGGGGCTCCAGTGTCCCTGCCGGTTTTCAGGCTCTGTGAACCTTTTCGAAAATATTTTCCAGGGAACCAACATTTATGTTTCTTGTTCTCTTTTCCTTTTTATTTTTAAGGTTATTTGTTTATTTATTTAGAGAGAGAAACAGAGTGAGCGCAAGTCGGGGAGGGGCAGAGAGAGAGGGAGAGAGAGTCCCCAGTAGGCTCTGTGCTCCTTGCTGAGCCTGACGTGGGACTCGATTTCATGCTTGGAAGATCATGACCTGAGCCGAAATCAAGAGTCAGATGCTTAACTGACTGAGCCACCCAGGTGCCCCTTCTTTCTTTTTTTTATTTTTTATTTTTTTAACATTTATTTATTTTTGAGACAGAGAGAGACAGAGCATGAGCTGAGGAGGGTAGAGAGAGAGAGGGAGACCCAGAATCCGAAGCAGGCTCCAGGCTCCGAGCTGTCAGCACAGAGCTCGACGCACGGCTCAAACTCAGGAGCTGTGAGATCATGACCTGAGCTGAAGTCGGACGCCCAACTGACTGAGCCACCCAGGCGCCCCAGGTGCCCCTTCTTTAAAAAAAAATTTTTTTAAAGACTTTTTTATTTTAAGTAATTTCCACATCCAAGATGGGGCTTGAACTCATAACCCTGAGCTCAAGAGTGACACGATCTACTGACTGAGGCAGCCGGGTGCCCCTCTTTCCTTTCTTTCTTTTTTTTCTCGCCTTAGCCTTTCTCTTACTCGTTTCTTTCTTCTTCTTCTTCTTCTTTTTTAAAAATATAATTTATTGGCAAGGTAGCAAACATACAGAGTATACAGTGTGCTCTTGGCTTCCGGAGTAGATTCCCGTGATTCATCGCTTACATATAAAACCCAATGCTCGTCGCAACAAATGCCCTCCTCAGTGCCCATCACCTGTTTTCCCCTCCCCATCCCCCGCCCTCCCTCCATCAACCCTTAGTTTGTGCTCTGTATTTGAGAGTCTCTTATGGTTTGTCTCCCTCTCAGTTTGTAACTGTTTTTTTTTTTTTTTCCCCTTCCCTTCCCCCATGGTCTTCTGTTAAGTTTCATCTTTTTTTCTTTTTGATAATTAAACTTTGCAGTTTTAATGCAGCCAAACAAATGATTCAGAGTTTGGCTAATGTCATCAGGATTTTTGTTAAGGATATTTGTATTTCTCTGCAGTATGTTGTAATTCTCAAATTTATTCATTCATCGAATCTTAGCAAATACCTACAATATAGTAGTGAACTAGACAGCAGGCCTCTGTTTCTAAGGAGCCAACCTTCTGTTAGCCTTTCATTTTTGACAAACATTCTACTGAGCACGTCTCTGTATCAAACTATGAGCCACATTCCGGGGGTACAGAAATGGAAGGGAAAGGATACATATTGTGATGCTGGGGGGGCGGGGTGGCCAGTGCTGACTCGGTGGGACCAGTAATAGACCTGAGCTCAAGGTCGTTAATTTATGACAGAATTTTTTTTTTTTTTTGCAGAAACACTTTTAAGTAATGGATCGGCCCCCAGAAATGTGAATGTGGAAGAACATTATATTTTCAGATGGAATAATAATACAATCAGTGAAATAAATGTCAAAATTATTAGGGTAGCAATTAATGCTCACCAGAAAGGTAAATCTGTTGAGAGCAGTGAATGTTTTCAGTTGAAAACTTTTTTTTTAAGATTCTCATAATTATTGGGGCGCCTGGGTGGCGCAGTCGGTTAAGCGTCCGACTTCAGCCAGGTCACGATCTCGCGGTCCGTGAGTTCGAGCCCCGCGTCAGGCTCTGGGCTGATGGCTCAGAGCCTGGAGCCTGTTTCCGATTCTGCGTCTCCCTCTCTCTCTGCCCCTCCCCCGTTCATGCTCTGTCTCTCTCTGTCCCAAAAATAAATTAACGTTGAAAAAAAAAATTAAAAAAAAAAAGATTCTCATAATTATTATGCGTAAAACTAAGTCAGACTTTTTTCTTATTTGTAATTGTGATTTAATAAAAAAGGCTTTTTTTTGCATGTCAAAATGTAATTATAAGATAAAGAAAATGACACTATGGGGGATAATTTCTTTCCCTAGTAAAATGGTACACACTATATTTTGTACTGTGTTTTATTTCTAGGGATCATGACACAGAGATTTACAGTAAAATTTTTAAGCTATAATAGTGGTGATGAAAAGGAATTTTCTGGAAATCCAGGTAAGATAGTGTATGTCAATCACTGATCCTACAAACATATTTTAATTGAATACTCCTGTACCACAGTGATGATTATAAGTAACTCTCTCCAATTGTAGTTTGTGATTCTAGCCTGTCTCTTTCTCTTTTGTGACACTGTATTCTTTTTCTGATAACAGCTTGGTTTTTTTTTTTTGTTGTTGTTGTTTGTATAATGCCTTTGAAGTGTTGGTAAAATTAGCTTTTTAAGAAATAAGAAGCTATAGATGGAGACGCGATGGAGTCCATGGAGAGACTTCACATGGGGACTGTGAAGTTCCAGGCATGTGCATTTTGTCATTATGTGCAAATATGGCATCACTTGTTTCGTTATATATTTGTTTGCTTCTTTAATTCGCTGTTGCCTCCTTAGCGCTTAAAAACAGTAAGGAGAGGGGCACCCAGATGGCTCAGTCGCTTAAGCGTCCGACGTTAACTCAGGTCATGATCTCACGGTTTGTGGGTTTGAGCCCCTCATCGGGCTCTGTGCTGACAGCTCAGAGCCTGGAACCTGCTTCGGATTCTGTGTCTCCCTCTCTCTCTGCCCCTCCCCTGCTCATGCTCTGTCTCTCTCTGCCTCTCTCAAAAATAAATAAACATAAAAAACTTAAAACAGTAAGGAGAACTTCAGGTCCAATGTATCAGCTCTTAGTCACGCCCACCTGCTAGGCACTTGCAATGTGGCCAGCAGCATAGGTGGACATGATAATATTTGGATATATTGAGTTGAGTAAAATACATTCTTCAAATTAATTTCATCCCCTTTTTCTCTCTTTTTTTTAATGGGGCTACTAGAAAAACATTTTTAATGTTTAAAAAATTCTAAAAATATGTCATATTTAAAAATCACATATGTGGCTTGCATTGCACTTTTATTGAACAGCACTGACTTGAACCATAGTAGGTGTTCAGTAAATATATGTTGGATGGATAAACTATCATTGTTTTTAAAAAATTTGTCCCTCCTTTTACTATTCTTAATCAGGCAGTAAGTAACCATGAAGGAACAACTTTTTTTACTTTTATTTATTGGTTATTTTTATGTATGTATGTATGTTTATTTTTGAGATCAGGGGTGGGGCAGAGAGAGGGGGACAGAGGATCTGAAGCAGACTCTGTGCTGACAGCAGAGAGCCTGACGTGGGGAATCGAACTCTTGAATTGTGAGATCATGACCTGAGCCAAAGTTGGACAGTTAAGCGACTCGCAGACTCCCCTATTTATTTTCAAAACTTTTTTACTTTTAAATAACTTTTTAGTTTGCATGATTTTCAATATTTGTACATATTGATTTAATAATAATGCATGATCTATTTTACATATATATTTTTAAAAATTTATTTATTTATTTTGAGGGAAAGAGAAAGCATGTGAGAGTGGAGGTGGAGGGCAGAGAAAGAGAGAGAATCCCAAGCAGGCTCTGTGCTGTCAGTGTGGAGCCTGATGTGCGGGTTGATCTCAGAAACTGTGAGATCATGACCTGAGCTGAAATCAGGAGTCCAAAGCTTAAACGACTGAGCCACCCAAGCATCCCTATGTGTATGTGTGTATATATGTATATATATATATATATTTTTTTTTTTTTCTTTTAAATGAGATTTTAGTGTACTTGTTAATGTGGAGTTTTGGATTTTATTGTCGGGTTTTGGGGCACCTTGGTGGCTTGGTCGGTTGAATGTCCGACTTCGGCTCAGGTTGTGATCTCGAAGTTTGTGGGTTCGAGCCCTACATCGGGCTTTGTGCTGACAGTGTGAGCCTGCTTTGAATTCTCTCTTCCTCTCTCTCTGCCCCTCCCCTGCTCATGCTCTCTCTCTCTCTCTCAGAAATAAACAAACATTAAAAATAAATATTGTTGGGTTTCCTAGCAGGCTGCTGGAATTTGAGGGTTTTCATTCCATGATTCAATTTCACATGATTTCTGAGAATCACCATCAGAACATGTGAAAAATGTTGAAGCTCTTGTCAAGAAAGAATAAACTGATTATGAGCCAAAACTGATCAGTCTGTGAAATAGCTTGTGTGTATACAGCACTTTCTGAGGCAAGAGGGGTTTTAGGAAGACTACACGACATGGGCCCTCTCCTCAAAGAATTCACTCTCTCACTTGGAAAGACAGCCCGGGGTCATGGAAACAACAGAGAACAATATAAGAAAATGAATAAAGGAGCACTGGGCTTACGCACAGGTACTCCGGAGCTTCAGGGAAGTAGAATGTTGACCATGCCCCTAAACTCTCCATCGTTAAGGAACCGTGTTAAGTATCTAGTAGGAGCAGGTTCTGATCTCAGTGTGGGAAGAGAAGCAGAGCGAGTCAGAGTTCTGCCTGCAGCGTGTTTCTGTTGTGGGCTGTGCGGAGGAGATTGTACCTTGGAAAGCAGCCAGTGCGGGCTGAGAGCAGGGCTAGCCCCGGGGAGGCCAATGGGGCAGAAGTGAGCATGGGGGGTAGTGCACGCGGGCAGGGTCGAACAGCGGCCCGAGGGGAGGCTGCTTGTTCCCGAGTGGTGAGAGGTGACGTTGGAAGCACAAACACCACGCGTGAACCCCAGTTGCATCCCGGTTTGTAGAAACAGCCCTGAAACGTGTTTTGGGGGACATCGGGGGAAATAGCAGTATGAACTGGATAGGATTTGATTCTAAGGAATTATTAATTGTCTCAGGAGAAATATTGGTATCATGGTTCTGTAGAAGAATATCCTTTATTTCAGGAGATGTATGTCAGAGCTTTTCGAGGTGAAGTGTCAAGTACGCAGCTTATTTTCAAAAGGCCTTTTGCAAAAATTAAATATGTATGCGTAAGCTTGTGTAATATAGACACGACACATACAGCTCAATATTGAGGGTCGTTGATTTTGGGTGGCGGCTACATCGGCGTCCGTGGTGTTCCTTCTGACTTTTGCGTACATATGGACGTTTTCCTAATGACAAGGTGGGAGCCGTAAGGTGGGTTAATAGGACATGAGTGGAAATAGGACCTGGACCAGACCAGGGGGTGGAACTGATTTACCGGAGACCCTTCTGTCGAAAGATTACCTTGGTGTCAGTCCCCTTTCAAAGCACCTGTGACAAAAGTGGTCCTGATCACTCACGAGTATTCATTACCTGGCCTGCTTGGCAGTGGATTCCTCAGTGCGAGGGGCCGGGGCTGACTCCTGCCTGCTTGTTACTTTCCAGGGTTTATTTAAAAAGTCGCACAAATATCTTTGTGAAAAAAACCCAGACAAAATGGGAGCGCCTGGCTGGCTCAGTCGGTTAAGCGTCTGATTCTTGATTTGGGCTCCAGTCATGAACTCATGGGTTCGTGGGTTTGAGCCCCACATTGGGCTCTGTGCTTACAGCATGGACCCTGCTTGGGATTCTCTCTCTCCCTGTCTCTCTGTTCCTCTCCCACTTGTGCTGTCCTCTCTCTGTCTCAAAATGAATAAAAACAAACTTAAAAAAAAAAGTAAAAACAAAACAGAGGAAAGGAACGAAGATGGTATCTCTTTTCAAGTGTATTTTTTTTTTTTTAATTAAAAGAAAAAAAATTTTTTTTTTGAGAGAGAGAGAGGCAGAGCAGGGGGGGGGGGGCGGGGGGATGGTGGTGGAGGGGCGAGAGAGAGGGAGACACAGAATCCGAAGCAGGCTCCAGGCTCCGAGCTGTCAGCACAGAGCCCGATGCGGGGCTCGAACTAATGAACCGTGGGATCGTGACCTGAGCCGAAGTCGGACACGTAACCGACTGAGCCACCCAGGCACTGCTCAACTATATTCTGACATAGCTTTTTCCCTGTGTTTCTTTGTGTTGTGTATTCCTCTTTCATACTGTTTGACAAGGTCACGCTTGCTGTATCAGATTAACTTTAGCTACTTATTATTGTGTTTGTCTAGGTTACCAACTTGGCAAGCCTGTTCGAGCTCTAAATGCCAACAGGGTGAATAACGTGACGACTCTGCACCTTTGGCAATCGGGTAATCTGGTTTGGTAATACGATTAGCCCTTCGGTAAGCTAGAACTGGAAATATTGCCATATTCTGCATCTAATCACGTAATCACCTCAAACTCCTGTTGGTTTATTTAGCGGGGGTAGGGGTGGGGGTAGGGATGGGGGAGATCATGCTTCTCCGTTTTCTCAAAATTGAACACTGTTTGCACCTGAAGAGCTAGTCATTTGTAAGAGAGACTTAAATACGGGGTTGGCTGGAGAGTCCCTTGTCATGGTTGCCTGGAGACACAACTATAGATTTGTTCTGAACCATGGGAAACCTGTGCCTTGGTGGCACTTACCTGCTTCTGCCAGAAGGCGTTAACTCACATGTTTAGAATAAACCACTGATCCCAGTCAAGGTACAGAAAGGCTCCTTTGTTCAGCTTTGAAAGGAGTAGAGTGACAATGACCTCGGTTCTCAAAAACTGGAAACTTTATTTCTACATACTGTTTTCCAAGAAAAACTTTGAAGTAACTCTTTACTTTGGTTTAGCAAAAATAGTAAGAGGACAATCTTCTTATTTTCTAGCTGGAAGGGGTTTGTGTACATCAGCAACTTTCAAACCCATTTTATTTGGAGAAAATGCACTATCTGGATGTCTTTTAGAAGTTGGGACCAGTGAAAACTGTACTCAGCTCAGGTGAGTGTATCATTGGCCAATTTTCCTGCGTTTTGAGTGGTTTGCTTACAACGAATTCACCGCATGAACAGTAAAGACAACATGACTGTGAAAAATTACAGTATGAATAAAAAGCTTTTGGAAAATTGGTAGTGGACAGTGAATAAGCACAGTTTATTCACAATTGGTTCAAATATTGATAGAGGGGGAAGTCGAGTTCTTCCCTGGGACCGAAGCCCTTTCATCCATATTTATGCAGTTGCTCTGCTCAAGTCTGTTCATCATTGGAACCCAATACTCCTAGAAGTACGAAAAGGGCAGGAGGCAAATATAATTGGGGTGGTTAACATTCAAAGAATACTTGTTACGTGGTGTATAAAGAACCTTGCACTTGTCTGGGTGGCATTTGGGAAGTGTGTTAATGGATATGCAAATGCATTCTTTTTTTTTTTTTATTGAGGTGAATATAATACAATTAATATAAAAAAATTTTTTCTTAACGTTTATTTATTTTTGAGACAGAGACAGAGCATGAACGGGGCAGGGGCAGAGAGAGAGGGAGACACAGACTCAGAAGCAGGCTCCAGGCTCCGAGCCATCAGCCCAGAGCCCGACACGGGGCTCGAACTCACGGACCGCGAGATCGTGACCTGAGCTGAAGTCGGACGCTTAACCGACTGAGCCACCCAGGCGCCCCCAATTAATATTTTATAGTAAATAATTCAGTGACATTTGATGCATTTATGATGTTGTGTAATCACCACCCCTATTTAGTTCCCGGACGTTTTCATCTCTGCAAAAGGAAGTCCGTGCCCACTAACCGTCGTTCCCCCTCCCCCTTCCTCCAGCCACTGGCAACCACCAATCTCTAGGGAGTTACCTCTTCTGGACGTTTCATATCAATGGAATTGTACGATAGGTGACTTTTTGTGTCGGGCTTCTTTCACTCAGCTTAGTATTTTTGAGGCTCATTCATGTTGTAGCAGGTGTCGGTGCTGGGCTCCCTTCTGTGGCTGAGTCATACTCCATTGCACGGCTGCACTACATTTGTTTATCTGTTCATCTGTGAATGGACATTTGAGTTCTTTCTACCTTCTGGCTGTTGTGAATAGTGCTGCTATGAACGTTCACATACCCATTTTTGTTTGACTCCCTGGTTTCAGTTATTTTGGGCATGTAGCCAGGAGTGGAATTGCTGGGTCACAGTAATTCTATGCTTAAATTTTTTGAGGAACCACTGCATTATTTTCAGTGGCTGTGCCATTTTATATTTCTACCAGCAATGTAAGAGGGTTCCAATTTGTCCACATCCTCCCAACACTTACTATTTTCTGTTTTTTAAATAATTTTTTTAATGTTTATTTTTGAGAGAGAAAGAGAGAGAGAGAGAGAGAGAGAGGAGAGAACGAGCGTGCGCGCATGAGTGTGGGAGGGGCAGATAGAGAGGGAGATGCAGAATCCGAAGCAGGCTCCAGGCTCCTAGCTGTCAGTGTAGAGCCCAACGCGGGGCTCAAACTCAAAAACTTCGAGTTCATGACCTGAGCTGAAGTTGGATGCTTAACCTACGAGCCACCCAGGTGCTCCCCGATTTTCTGTTTTTTTGATAGGTGTCATCTCAGTAGGTGTGAAGAAATATCTCATTGTCGGTTTAACGTTTTTTTTTAATGTTTATTTATTTTTGAGAGAGAGAGAGAGAGTACTAGCGCATGTGCAGGGGAGGGGCAGAGAGAGAGGGAGACAGAGGGTCTGAAATGGGCTCTGCATTGACAGCACAGAGCCCGATAGAGGCCTCAAACTCACGAACAATGAGATCATGACCTGAACCAAAGTCTGATGCTTAACTGACTGAGCCAGCCAGGTGCCCCTCATTGTGGTTTTTATTGCATGTATCCTTATACCCATTTTGTCTGTAACATATCCCAAGTAGTGTAGTTCTTTGGGAACTACATGGGAAAAGATGGGGGAGGCCCTAGACAGGAAGTAGACTACAGGTATCACTTACCAGCAGAGGCTCTTGATTGTGGGATAGAAGGCTCTCTCCTGCAGTTTATAAGGTTTTTACCTGTCAATGACATTGTCAGAAAGGAAGGATGCTAAGTTCCAATTCTTTTTTTTAAAGAAGCGGTTTTATTTTATTTTATTTCATTTTATTTTATTTTATTTCATTTCATTTTATTTTGTTTTATTTTATGTATGTATGTATGTATTTATTTTTTTTTAAATTTTTTATAAATTTTTTTTAACGTTTTATTTATTTTTGAGACAGAGAGAGACAGAGCATGAACGGGGGAGGGGCAGAGAGAGAGGGAGACACAGAATCGGAAGCAGGCTCCAGGCTCTGGGCCATCAGCCCAGAGCCCGACGCGGGGCTCGAACTCACGGACTGCGAGATTGTGACCTGAGCCGAAGTCGGACGCTCAACCGACTGAGCCACCCAGGCGCCCCGATTTTTTGAGAGAGAGAGGGCACAAGTGAGCAAGGGACAGAGAGAGAGAGGGAGAGAGAGAGAAGCGGGGCTCACCTGTGATGGGGCTCATGTTCACCCAAAATGGGGCTCGAGCTCACCTGAAGCAAGACTCGAACTCATGCACCTGAGACCATAACCTGAGCCAAAGTCAGTTGCTTAACCGACAGCCACCCAGGCGTCCTCTAATTCTTCATCTTCACTTAATCTTGTGGCTCAAAAATCTAGCTAGATACTTAAAAGGTTCTTTTTGCTATCGGATCACTATGGCCCATAAATTTATCCTGGTAACTTGATATGTGATCTACCCACCTCCCAACTTTTGTGACCACCCAATGGAGTCTATAAACTACATGATACCAACATAAGTTACTAACATTTGAAGTCCAAAGTGAAAGATTGCTTCTGTATGTCCTCCTCCCCAAGTGGCTTAGGTCTACCAAAGAGAACAAAGACACGAGGTGCCCGGGTGGCTCAGTCAGTTAAGTGTCTGGCTTTGGCTCGGGTCATGAGCTCGCAGTTCATGAGTTCGAGCCCAGAGTCCGGCTCTGTGCTGACAGCTCGGGGCCTGGAGCCTACTTCAGATTCTGTGTCTCCCTCTCTCTCTGTCTCTTTCCTGCTTGCTCTCGTCTCTCTCAGAAATAAACATTAAAAAAAGAGAGAGAGAGAGAGAACAAAGACACCCAGCCAGCTTTTAATGCCAGTTCCTCGGGCAGCTTTTGATTTAGGCACCCGGCAAGCACAACCCAGATACTCCCTGGAAAGGACTTCAGGATGAGACCCACTGGTCATGTGCCGAGAAATGTCTTACTCTTTTGCAGGGAGAATGCTGTTGAACTACTTGATTCATTAATACAAGCAACTCATGTTGCAATGAGAGGCAACTCCAACTACAACGATCCTAGCGATGGCTGGGTCGAAATAATACGTAAGTCAAAGCTGCATAGATGTGCAGCATGTAACTTGTTGCTATGACTACATAGTGCTAGCCCTGCGTGTGTGGGAGCCCCACAAGGCAGCTCTTCCTTTGCTGTGGCTCAAATGATGTTTGTTTTTAGAGGTTAATTCTCCAGCCAGCAGGCTCTTCACATCTTTTACCTCTTATTAACAATGCCCCCTCCTTTTTTTTAAAGTTTATGTATTTATTTTGAGAGAGAGAGAGAGAGAGAGAGAGAGAGAGTGCGAGCGAGCATGTGTGCTGGTGGGGGAGGGGCAGAGAGAGAGGAAGAGAGAGAATCCCAAGCAGGCTTTGTGTTCAATGCAGAGCTTGACATGGGGCTCGAACCCACAAACTGTGAGATCATGACTTGAACTGAAATCAAGAGTCAGATGCCCAACGAACTGAGCCACCCAGGCGCCCCACCATTTTTGTTTAAGAGAAAATCCACATGAAGTTCAAACTGCCCAGTTGTTTTATGAGCTAAGTCTTTGTAAAAGGAAGTCTAAATGAGTGCTGAAGCTTTTCAGTGCATTTCAGTTTGCATTGCTGTTTTTGACCGCCAGGGATGTAGGCAGATGAGAACGGACTTTTTAATTTATCAAAGCAATGTTGTTAACCTAAAAGAAAATAAGGTGATGGAGAACGTGATGCTGAGTGAAAGAAGCCAGACACAAACGAACACGAACTGTCTGATGCCACGTGTATGAAATGCCCAGAATGGGCAGATCTGTAGAGACAGAAAACACACTGGTGGTCGCCAGGGGCGGGGGCGGTTGGGGGAAAACGAGGAGTGACTGCTAATGGGCACAAGGTTTCTTTTGGGGGCATTACAAATGGAATTTGGCGATGGCTGTACAACTCTGTGCGTGTACTGAAAACCACTGAATTGTACACTTTAAAATGGGCGAGTTGCGTGGCATATGAATTGTGTCCCAACAGAGCTGTTAGAAAAGAAAGAAGTTAACGTGCAGCAGGTCAGAAGAGCAGGGACCACCCAGGCCGGGTAGGAAGACTCGGGCCGGGGCGTCTGCAGCGAAGGGCTAGCAGGGGATCGATCGGCCAAGGAGGTGAGGTGCGTGGCATGGGCAGCAGCGGTGAGCCACGCTAGCTTGCCACGGCACACCCGAGTTCAGCTGTGAATCCAATACGTGTGTCTGGCCACTGAGCTCCAGCTCGCTCTGCTTGTCAGTGCAGAAGCTCGAGGCCACGGTTTGTGGTGGCAGAACTGGAACCAAAAGCCGGGGTTCCAGCCTCTTTGCTGTCTCCGCAGCCGGCAAGTCAGGCGGCAAGTCTTTCTGACGTCGTGGGGGGGGTCTTAGGTGTGTAAATATGCTGAACAGAAAGAAAGCTTCTTCTGTTGCTCTCATTAACGGGTTGCCTTTTGGGGCCAGAGAGAGCTAACCGGCTCTGCAGTACCCGCTTTCCTAAGTCCCCTCCTGTCGCTGCGGGTGCGGCTGCGCCCCTCCCCTCTGCCTGGCCGGTGTAAGCAGCTCTCTGCGTCCTGCACGCCTTACCTTACCACCTTCAGTTGCTTCGGCTCAGCGGGCTGGAATTCGCACAAAGAACCATCCAGACACTTGCCTGTGCTCTTCTCACCCGTTGTGATTCGGTCTGGATCATTATGATCCCTGACCCCCTCCCCTCTGTGGGCGTTGAGGGATCACGTCATGTCTGTGGGCTCGACGTGCCCATATCACTCTCTGACTTTGGGAGGGGTCCTGGGGGCCATGGGGCCATGCCCCATGCTCCAGCCACTAGACCCCGGGTTGGATCCTCATTTGGAAACAGAATCTTGTCAACTCCTGGGCTTTGCCACCTAGGCGGGCTGGATGGGCTGTGGACTGCCCGGGGGATGGAGGGAGGGGGTCAGGAAAGCACCTGAGAAGCAGAACGTGTGGCAGGTTTCAAGACCGAGAACCCAAGGTGGTTAGGTAAGAAAGCGGAGGTGATGGCATTTTGTTGCCTTCAAGGTGGAAGCAGTTAGCTTCTCTGTCACATGTAAGCCCAAATCAACCCTGGTCCTGGTTGATAAGCAGAAGAGAAGTGACGTTGAATGCGCGCATTGAGGAGGAGGAAATTGGATGTCATAAAAACACGGTGTCACCACCCGCCACCCCTCCTGTAATCCACCTCGCCGCTTTTCCCCTGAGGGCTGGTTTTCAAGATGAATGAAAGTTAATTTCCTCTTTAGTTCTATTCTCTTCCATGTGTGTTACTCTATGGCAACACATTAGGAAATTGCTTCCGAACTACTTAATCCCTACTAACTAAAGTTGTTAGCTGCATTTCAAATGTCGTACACAGCTTTTACGAGAGCAGTGACAGCATGCCCTTTGTCTTGTGGCATTTTACTGCAATTGTGTGGTATTTCTGCTAAAACTCTGGGGGAGCTTGGAGCTTGGGAACTGAATCAGGATTTATGGCTTTATTATGTGGGTCAAGGATTTTATTATTAAGTTGAGTTTTTTCACTAAAAAATTATTTATTTGAGAGAGAGAGAGACAGACAGACAGAGAAAGAGGGAAAGAGAGAATCTCAAGCAAGCTCTGCACTGTCGGCACAGGGCCCGACGTTGGGGCTCAACCTCACAAACTGTGTGAGATCGTGACCTTGAGCCGAAATCAAGAGTCAGACACCTAACCAACTGAGCCACCCAGGTGCCCCCATGGGTCCGGGACTTTAAGGTTCCAGTGATTGACTTTATAAGGAAAAGTTTTGAACTCAATGGATAACAGTTATTAGAGGTGAAAGATGCAGTAATGTGATTGCTATCTAATAACGTTTCCTGTTTTCTCCCCCTGCATCATGACATTGTAGGAAAACTGTTACTAAATTATTCTTTCCAAAATGCACTGCTTGACATCTCTGTAGGCGCAGATGCCCCCGACACAGACACAGGGGCAGACCCATTGGTTAGTGTGAATGGCATCTGCACGGATATTCCTGCCCGGCTCAACGTCCGCATCCTCAGCTCAGATGCTGGTGCAGTGGAAGGGATTACTCAGCAGGAGATACTTGGCATAGAGACAAGGTTTGATTGCATCTTGGATAAGTGTCGTTTGGAGAGAGTCAGTAAAGTTGAGAACGCTCCGAAGAATAGAGAAATGCCAATTTACAGTCTGATCGTGTATTTACAAATTGCAAATATTAGCCACGGGAGTATATGTATAAATGGAATATGTATCCACTGTGTGTGTAATGGTAACTTGTTCTCACAAGTATTTGTGAAGCTGTGTGTGAGGGATTCTGCGGGGTCTCTTGGGGGGACAGAGATGAGCAAGGGGTGCTTTGTGCTGAGCACGGTTGAAATCCGTGAAAGTAATAATCCACTGGGGTACATGATGGGGAGGGCGTCTCCCAAAGGGGAGTTGGGTGCGGGTGCTGGAACAAGAGCAAAGGGGGGATGCTGGATAGGCAGCCACGGCAGACGTTAACCACCAGACACACCCAGTAGTGCTCTGCTAAGAATGACGCGGTGCGTGTGCACGTGACACGTGACACGTATAAAGGCGCCTTCGTACTGCGCCTTGCACTTGGAAAATCCTCCCAAATGGTTAGCTGTTGTTCTTATTCTCATATTGTTTATTACTGTAGCTGGGTGATCGGCCTATGAGGTGCTCCTCTCTCTCTGTGCTATTAGGAATTTTACATCATCCAAAGAGGGGGACAAATTACTAGAATTTGAACGTTTTTAAAGACAATCCCAATTTATATTGTTGCTGTCAGTTACCTGATGCTCTTAACAGATTAGAAACGATTGGTGGATGTGTTACCTGCAAATCTTTTCCTCCCAGGCTCTCCCTAGTGAACTGGCAGTTCCAGTGTGGGCTTACTTGTGAAGATAAGGCCGACCTTTTCCCTGTCAGTGCGTCCGTCCAGTTTATTAAGATACCTGCACAGTTACCCCGTCCACCAACAAGGTAAACCGGTTGGCAACCTAAGTTGATGTTATTAGGAAGCAGAAAAATATATACTGGAAAATAAGTTTATTTCTTTCATCAGGTTTTGATGCGTCTCATCAAAAGCGTGCTTTGTTGTACCTACTGTAATCTTCTAAAATGTTTTGTAGATTCCAGATCAATTTTACAGAGTATGACTGTAACAGAAATGAAGTGTGTTGGCCACAACTTCTATATCCTGTGACCCGGTATTATCAAGGTAGGGTAAAGCAGATTTCTGGAATGGTTATCATTATGTAATGTGGGGGAGGGGAAGAGAGAGAGGGAGAGAGAGAGAGAATCCTGAGCCGGCTCTACGCTGTCGGTGCGCAGAGCCCGATTCGGGGCTTGACCTCACGAACTGTGAGATCATGACCTGAGCTGAAATCAAGGGTCAGACGCTTAACCAACTGGGCCACCCAGGTGCCCCCATAATATTAAAAAAAAATGTGTCACAGAAAACTTAAAACACATAGAAAAAAGTTAAAAAAAAAATTACCAGTAAGGTTACCACTCAGAAATTATCACTATTATTGTTTTGGTTTACTTCTACCTAAATAATTAACCAAAAAAGTTAAAAAGTAAGAATTTTGCTTCATTTCATTCATTTTTTTGCAGGGGAGCCTTATTCTCAGTGCATGGCCAAGGGCTTACTATTGGTATCGTTTTTCATGTTAGCTGTGTTCCTCAGTAGCCCCTGGGCCAAAACATGCCAAGTGTGAAATTTCAGCTACCATCTGACTTCTTGCAGACCACAGACTTCAGTGATTTGTTGTACTTCTGTGTACCTCTCTGTAAAATTATAATAAATGCGGTGCTTTATTTTCATAGCAAATTTTTCTTAAGTGCACTGCAAATTGAATCCACACATGTAACTATCCAGATGTGCAGAGCAATGCAGGAGAGGCGTGCATTCTCACCGCCGGACCAGGCTGAGCAAAATGCCTGAGAGGGCCAGCTGGGTAAATAAATATTAGAAGGTTTAGTGTATCACAGGTTTCTAAAGTCAGAGGAATTTTGGTCCAAATAGATTAGTCTTACCTTAGAAAGTTAGTATTTTCTCTAAATTTTTATTTCTGTTGAATTGATTAATTTCCTCTATTCTAAAGAAAGAATTAAAAATCCATAAAGCCTTAAAATGTATATATTATAAAATCTATTATTTTGTGTAAAGACACAAAATAAATTGATGAGGGAGGGGCTGAGGGAAGGAAAGTAATATCGAGAGGAGAGTAAAACAAAATCAGGAGTAAAGGTAAACCTGTGAAAATACACACCAAAGACCTTGCACATAGCTAAGGTAGACCCCTTATTTAGTCTTTAGTTTACAAAAAACCAAGTATGATTAGCTACAGGAATCATAGGTGCATGGATTTAAAATAAGCTGGTTTTCAATGAAGGACAGTTTTTCCTAGTTGAGCCTTGACAGAAATTCCTCCTGTGGCTCCTTCCAGGGGACAAATGGCATGATGCAGGGGTCACTGGGGGAAATGGATGTCTTCAACCACAGCCCTATCGTGGCCACACAGCAAATCTCAGGAGTTTTCTTTGTGGGCCAGATAAATGTAGTCATGTTTCACATGGACTTTGTATACTGTCCGTAAACCTAATTTTGAAAAGTGATGGTCTTCCCTTTCACACGCTGACCGAATTCCTCGTGCCTCCTGACTTCCCAGACACGTCGAATGTGTTGTTGCATTTTCCAATATAAACCTGTGAATCTAGTTCTATTTTTTTACTAATTCATATTAAACATGTAACTAATGACATAAAAAATTTCTCCCCCAACACCACTCACTATTTATATTTCATTGAGAAATACTGGATTCCCTTCTGCTGCTCTTTGAAGTGATTACATCCTATAGAAGGTGTAAAAAAAATTGTCTTTTGTCAAATAAAAGGAAATGCCCACTGATCAATTAATTGTAGTGATTCAGAAAGTCTTTCTCCAGCAGTTAGTGAATTAGCTCTGGAAAATTAATGACAAATTTCCAAATGACAGATACTCGAGCCTGACTTTGTGGGCTTTGTCACGGTGACTTTTGTAGTTAAGAGGGGAAAAGCACACTTTGGCAGAAAAATGGCATCTGAGGGACCTACTATGTGTTTTTAACTTTTACGTTTATACATTCACGTATGCAGTTGAGAAATACTTACTGAGTGGCTACTACATGCTGGACGCTGGAGATACCAAGGCAATGTCCCTTGTCTGGTGGAGCTCACATTCTAGTGGGGGAAAACTGGCAGTAAATACAGACAAGACAATTGCAGACAGTGGTAGGTGTGATGAAGAAAATAAAACAGGATGGGGTGGAGTGGGGTGGGAGATTACCTTAACTAGGCGTCGGGGACAGCCTCACAAGCTGGAACATTTGAGCTTAGACCCGGAGGAGCCAGCTTTGAGAGGGTGTAGGAGAGGGATGTTCTAGGAAGAGGGAGGAATCAGCAAGTTCGAGCGCACCTACCTGGGATGATAGCGGAAGGCAGGGGCGGCGGAGCAAAGGGAGACCAGGGCTAGGCGATGGAGATGAGCGCTTGAGGGAATAGAGCGGTCAGATCCTGTGGGATCCTGCCGGCCATGCTAAGAAATTTGGATTTTATTTGGAAAGCAGTGGCAAAAGCCAGAGAATTTAAACCGGGCCGCACCAGATTTTCGTCCTGTGTCAGAGATCACTGTAGCTGCCGTGGGGAGGATCCGCAGAGCCGGTGCGGGGGTGGGGAGGCGACAGTGCCGGCGTCCGACCCCGCTTTCTGATCTGCACGGGGGGCGGGACCCGAGAGAACGGCCCCGCGGCAGGAGCCAGCCGCGAACCCACGATGCGGCGTAGTTCCGCTGGTTTGAAATGTCCCGAGGGGGCAGATCTGAGATTAGGCTTTCGCGATTGCCGGGAGCTGGGGAGGGAAGGAGTGGGAACTGACTGCGCGGAGCAGGTGGAATCCTTTTCGGGTTGATGGAAATGTTTTAAAAGTGGATCGTGATGACGGCTGCAAAACCACTCTGTAACCTTACTAAAAATCACAGAATTGGATACTTCAAATGGGTGAGCTTTACGGCACAAACTCAACGAAACTCATTTTCCAAAGCTCTAAAGAGCTGAGCGAAGGGCCGTTTTCTGCCGGGAGCCTCCGCAGGCGTCCGTCGGCCGCAGGATTTGTGCGGGTTGGCCCAGCCGCGGTCGCCGGCGGCCGTAACTCCGGGCGTCCATTGGTCGGCCGGCGGGGGGCGGGCGCACGCGGGGGGGCGGAACCGGAACCGGCTGTGGCCGGGGGGCGGGGCCTCGCGCGCGCTGTGGCGGCGGCGGCTGGAGCGGGGCCG
>NW_024412422.1:14467224-14480429 GCF_014898765.1 Herpailurus yagouaroundi
AGCTGCAGCTCGGAGCCCCATGGTGCGCGGCGGCGGCCAGGCCGCAGGAGGAACCCGAGGCCCCGGTCGCCCCGGCTGACCGCACGGACCCGAGCGGCCCGGAGCCGTCGCCGCCCGTCGGGCCCCGCCGGGGCGCGGGCTGGCCAGCCATGGGGTCCCTGTTCCGGAGCGAGACCATGTGCCTGGCGCAGCTCTTCCTGCAGTCCGGCACGGCCTACGAGTGCCTCAGCGCCCTGGGCGAGAAGGGCCTGGTCCAATTCCGAGACGTGAGTGTCGCCCGGGAGACGCGGGCCGCACCTGCCCGCCCGGCTCCGCATCCCGCCTTTCTTTCGCTCAGGCCTCCCTTCCGCGGGCTCCTGGGCAGGGGCGCGTCGCTATCTCCGTTTCGCGGGCGGGGAAGCTGGGGCCCGGCTGACCGGCCCGAGCTTCCGCAGAGCGGAGCCCGATCCCAGGGTCCGGGCGTCTGGTCCGCGGCGGCTTTGGCCGGGTTGGTTAGGAACGCTCTGTGTAGGCTTCATCCACTTCGGGTAGTGCCATCAGATGCTCCGGAGCGCCGACTCCGTGCCAGGCACAGCGCTAGACGGGAGGGCAAAATCTGTGAGGCCTTTTGGAGTCCTTCTGGAACTTACGGGGGTGGCGGGGACAAATATTAAGCAAATACGTGAACAAAATGTTTGCTGTGAAGGTAACTACAGTCGGGTGGTCAAGGAAGGCCTCTTTGAGGAGGTGACGTTTAAGCCAGGATGAAGTCTGAATGGGAAAGAGCTGGTCCTGGAAGATCTGGGGGAACAGGGTCCCAGACGGAGGGAACCGAAGGAGCCCAGACCCCGGATTGGGAATGAGCTTGGTGTGAGCACGTGGAGGGGAGGGGGTTTCTGTCGGTTTTGTTCACTGGTGTATGATGTGCATACGGCTGCCTGATAAGGAGTGGGAGTTGTCTTCCCAGCAGGTAGGGATAGACACTTGTTTATGTACGTTTACTTGTTTATTATTTGTTTACACCATGAATTGTCAACCCCCAGGGCCAGGGGCCTCTTCTGACTTGTTCACTCCTGATTCCCCAAGACTTAGCACAGCCCCTGTCATTTGTGGGCATTAATAGGCATTTGTTGAATGAAGGAACAAGCCTTTATTGAGCGTTTGCTCTGTTCCAGATAGTGTTTTTCGTGCTAGCAACTCAGTGGTGAGCAAGGTGGACAAGGTCCTTGTGTTCTTGTTGCGCATAGCCTCGGAGGAGACAGATAAACACACTCCATGGACAGGGATTGTGAAAAGAACAAGGCGTGGAAGGGGAGTATTAAGCAGGATCTAATACTTAGCGATTGAACTGGAAGTCCTTTCAGGGGAGCATTTTATTTCCTGGGCCACAACTTTCGTCTTCTGGTTGTTTCCCTTCATCTCTCTGAGGAGCCCTTCATTTCAAAAGGGAACACCCCTACCCGAGATCTGATATCAGTGACCCTTGGGTCGGCTCCAGAGGAATTACAAGGTCAGGAAGAAAGTCTTGAATGACAGCCGAGGCTGCAGGGAAGGCCCAGATCTCTTCCTGTTTCCTGGAGCCACTTGGGCTTCAGTTCATGGTACCCACTTACCTGGTAGGGGCGGTGATCAGCTGTGAGTAGCACCGGAAGGATTCAGGAAACAGGAGCAAAACTGGCTCCCTTCTGTATAACTGGTAGATTTGTTCCTTCCTGTTAGTGCTCAAGTTGAGAGAGACTGATATTATCAAGCTTAAATCTTAGAGGTTTGAACAAAGGCCCTAATTACAAAGATTCAAGTTTCACTGAGCGCCATTACATTAGGTAGTAGGGTATATTGGGATCCTTATCTGTAAATCAGAGAAAAAAAACGTGCATATGAAGAGCTCAGCTGTGTGTGTTTGGGTTGACTGTCAAACAGCATGGGTGCCTAGAGTAAAAGCTCCGTAACATCTGACACATTTCTTGCCCCTTTCTGGAATTCCTCACTGACTTTGCCTTCACTCGCTGGGATAACTAACATCAGTCTTTTCTGGCTTGCATAGGCTCTATGATTTTCCCCTTTCAGTACTCCTGAGGGCAAGGAGGCAGGCGCAGAGTTGCTGTAGTGACAGCCCATGAGAAGACTTGGAAAAGAAGGTTATTCCCCTAGCCCAGGGGCCTCAGTGAAGGGCAAGTTCATCTCCCTCTTCTGACAGTCTGCAGTCTAAGAACAATTTTCCCCAGTAGTCCTTGAGCTGCTGGAGTAGGAAGATGACTAGTGTGCGTATCAGGGAAACCTGCACCGGGTAGCCTCTGCTGGTTTTTCTGGGTTGAAGGTTGTTAGCCTCAGGGAGCCTGGGTGGCTCAGTCCGTTGGGCTTCTGACTTCGGCTCGGGTCACGATCTCACGGTTAATGAGTTCGAGCCCCACATCGGGCTCTGCGCCATCAGCGCGGAGCCTGCTTTGGATCCTCTGTCCCCTCTCTCTGCCCCCTACCCTGCTTGCTCTCTCTCAAAAATAAACATTTAAAATAAATAAGTAAATAATTAAAAAAAAATTATAGGTTGAAGGTTAGTCTTGAAATGAGTCTACATTAAAATACACTATAGTTCCCCCCATCTGTGGAGATGCGTTCCAAGACCCCCAGTAGGTGGGTTGCTATCCGAAACCGCGGAACCGCGGATCGTACTGAATGTTGTCCATATTGTATCTCTTCCTGTGCATACGTACTGTGGCCCACTGTAATTCATAGCTCAGGCACTGTCAGAGATTGACAGCAATAGAACGATTATAAAATGTACCGTAGGAACAATTATGTGAATGTGTTTGCGAGGATATATGTGAGTTACATCTCTTGTCAGTTTATCTTCTTGTCCTGTACTCACCCCTCTTCTTTCGATGATGTGAGACAATAAAACGTCCACGTGACAAGAGGAAGCGAGGCGAATGATGTAGGCACTGGGCCGTGATGTGGCACTGCTATTGACCTGGGGAAGTGCCAGAAGGGGGATTGTCTGCTTCGCCACCAGGGTTGACCGCGGGCGTCTGAGACCCTGGAAAGGCTAAACTGTGGACAAGGGGCACTACTGTGCTTCCTGTCATTGGCCTAGACGTAGGGTGACATTGCCTCCCTAAAAAGAAAACAGAAACGAAATTCTGTAAAAGAAACCGCGCGGCAGAAAAAGCCAGGTGACATCTGTGAGATGGTGGGGGTGGTGTGTGTCACACCCAAATACGTTTGTATTGTTGCCGCAGAAATTGGCCTCCTCATAAAGAGTCTACTGTTTGTGGAACCACCATGTCCACGTGGAGTTCGCCAGTGTTTGATGTTGAAGAAAAAAAGCCCTGAAATGGGACAGTGCCGTCGTCTGTAGACCGCTTGGGATGCATCGCTTCCTTTTCATTCTGGGCTCTGCGGATTGTGCCTGAGTCATGATGAACTTGAAAGCGGTTACTTGAGATTAGTGTGATCCCAGAAATGAATGTGAATGTGACAAGCAGAAGTGAAATGGGAATTTTTATCTTACTTCTGGTTAATCCTTTTAAAAAAATTAGAAAAACTGAACGAGAACTGAGCCTTTGGGGTCCACTCTTCCCGGTTTGGGCAGTTTCATGGCAAGCTCTTGTCTAATTGTGGTTTTTGAGAGTGCCCAACATAAGTGATGGGGTGCAGGAAAGATAAAATTCTTGCCTTCAATGCCTTCCAACACGAGTGATCACTGTAACCTTTTTTTGTTATAAAATAATAAATGTCCATTGTGGGAAATTTAGAAAACCTAAGAATAAGATGCTAACCTCTATGATCCTATTATCTAGAAATAAACACTCTAACTTTTTCGTTAATATTGGTTTAACGTTATTTTTCTAATAATGTTTTAAAGTGTACGTATATACGTATTTTCATATAATTGGAACCACACTGAACATATCTTTAATTTTTTCCAGACACAAATCAGAACTGATTTCCTCATTACATTTTCTTTCACTATATATATATATATATGTATATATATATGTGTATGTATATATACATGTGTGTGTATTTTATTGTTTTAAGCTTTGTATTAGAAGTTAAGTAGAGGGAAGAGTGGGAACAGTGAGTTCCTGTGGACCTGTAACATAAATTCATGGCCCCTCATTGCAGCCTTCCACCTCCAGACAAAATCTGTCCCTCCCCTCTCAGACCACATTATTCTGAAGCAAATCTCATGTGTATAATTTCTTTCATAAATATCTCCATAATTATCTCTAAAAAGTAAGGACAGTTAAAAATCATAACTACAGGGACTCCTGGGTGGCTCATTTGGTTAGGCGTCTGACTTTGGCTTAGGTCATGCTCTCACAGATTGTGAGTTCGAGCCCCATATTGGGCTCAGTGCTGACAGATCTGAGCTTGGAACCTGCTTCGGATTCTGTGTCTCCCTCTCTCTCTGCCCCTCCCCCACTTACAGTCTGTCTCTTTCTGTCTCAAAAATAAACGGTAAAAAGAATAAAATCATAACCACAATATCATTATTATACTTAAATTTTTATGTAATAATTTCTATTTTTTAAATGTTTATTTTTGAGAGAAAGAGACAGAGTGTAAGTGGGGGAGGAGCAGAGAGAGAGGGAGACACAGAATCTGAAGCAGGCTCTAGGCTCTGAGCTGTCAGCACAGAGGCCAGTGCAGCATTCGAACATGGGACCAGTGAGATCATGACCTAGGCCAAAGTCGGATGCTCACTGACTGAGCCACCCAGGTGCCCCTATAGTTTCTATTTTTTTTTAAGTTTTAAGTAACCGCTGCACCCAACATGGGGCTCGAACTCACGACCCCGAGGTTGAGTCATACACTCTTCCGACTGAGCCAGCCAGGTGTCCCAATAATGATTTCTTAATAGAATCCAATACCTCAGTCATTTAAGACATAATTAAGAAAAACTTTTTTTAACGTTTATTTAACATTTATTAATGTTGAGAGATACAGAGTGCGAGTGGGGAAGGGGCAGAGAGAGAGGGAGACACAGAATCCGAAGCAGGCTCAGGGCTCTGAGCTGTCAGCACACAGCCCGACGTGGGGCTCAAACTCACGAACTGTGAGATCTCGACCTGAGCCGACGTCGGACGCTTAACCGACTGAGCCACCCGGGCGCCCCTAAAACGTAAGTTTTAATAAGGGCATAATAATCAGTTATACGAACCATAATTTTTATAGCCCTTTATTGATCTGTATCATAGAATTCACCCATTTCAAGTGTACATTTCATTGTTTTTTTAGGAAATTGACTTAGGTGTCCATCACCACGATCCAGCGTTAGTAGAACATTATATCCCCCAGTAAGGTCGCTTGTGCTTACATACAGTTAATCCCCAGACCTGCCTCCAGCCCCAGGCAGTCACTGGTCTACTTTCCGCCTCTAGATTTGCCTTTTCGGGACATTTCATGGAAAGGGAATTGCGCCGTATGTGGCCTTTAGCGTCTTCTTGAAAGACACACTTGCATTGTTTCTGAGAGTCATCGCGGTGTTTGGTGCGTCAGTGGGGTGTTCCTCTTGATCGCCGAGCAGTGTGCTAAGGTTTGCGTGTGGACCATAAGCTCTTTGACCAATTTTGTATTGTTAATAATTTTTTCTTCTATCCCTGAGGTTGACGTTCTTCTTGGTAAGTTTTTGTAGGTATCCATAGGTTTTTGCTTAGGTTAATTTTCTTCATGGGATGTTTCTGGGCCAAAGGGTATTTTTCAGGCTTTTTTTGGTAACAGTTGCCAAGCCGCTTTCCAGAAAAGCTGTGTTGGTTCCCACTCCCATCCAGTTAGTGTGTGAGGATGTACTTTTCCCTAAAGACTTGCCCATCATATTTTATTCTTAAAATCACATTTACCTGTACATTTTAGAAATTTCAGAGCAAATTTTTCATCCTTTTCTCAGCTCAACCAGAATGTAAGTTCCTTCCAAAGAAAATTTGTTGGTGAGGTGAAGAGGTGTGAAGAACTAGAACGAATATTAGGTAAGTTTTATTTTATTTTATTTTGTTATTTTGGGGGGTTAAGTTTATTTTACTAACTTAATTATTTGTATATAAGCAAGCCTTGTTCACTTTAGAAAAATTAGAAAATATAGGCCAGCAAAAAGGAAAAAAGAATTCACCATCCTGTACTTTTTACTCTTTACCTATAAAAGTAAGGATTCACATATATAACTATCAGGCTGTTTTGTTGTCAGCTGTTTCTCAGGAAGTCCTGTAACATCTTTTCGTATCAATAAACAGATGGACCCCTCATCATCTTTTTTTTTTTTTTTAAGTTTATTTATTTTGAGAGAGAGAGAGAGAGAGACGTGGGAGGGGCAGAGAGAGAGGAAGAGAGAGAATCCCAAGCAGGCTCTGTATCAGCAGTGGAGAGGGACCGTGACCTGAGCTGAAACCAACAGTAGGTCGCTTAACTGAGCCACCCAGGCACCCTAGACGCAGCATCATTTTTAATGGCTGCCTAGTATTTCATGAGATTAATGTGTTATAATTTATAATGTGTAGCCAATCCCTTGTAGTTTATCATAATTGAAGACATTGTATACATGTTACTTAAAATTATACCAAAGATCAAGGGAGGCATGAAATGACAGATTGGCTTTGTTTGCAAAGGTGTTAGATCAGTGTTCCCTTGATGGTTAAGCTTCACAGCTCAGTAGCTCAAGGCTACTTACTTTATCTGTAAAATCTTTACCATCTTAGCCTAAGATAGTCATCACTATCAATTCCAGTGTGAAGTTCTGACCGAAATGGGGGGAGGGAGAGGATGATTGCATACCACCTACTGAAGTACAAAACTTTTTTTTTTTTAGGAGGATGAAAGAGGGGTGCCTGGGTGGCTGAGTCAGTTAAGCGTCTGACGTGGGCTCAGTTCATGATCTAAGAGTTAGTGAGTTCGAGTCCTGCTGCGCTGACAGCTGAGAGCCTGCAGCCTGCTTCGGATTCTGTATCTCCCTCTCTCTGCCCCTCCCCTGCTTGCATTCTTTCTCTCTCTCAAAAATAAATAAACATTAAGAAAAAAAAAAAGAAGGATGAACAGAAAAACATGGGGATGAGTGAGCCAAGGAAGGGACAGAATATGACTTTCGAAGTAACTTTTTAAAAAAATTTTATTTACATACATATATATGTGTGTATATATACAAATATATATATACATACATATATATGTATGTGTATATATATATATATACACATACATATATATATGTATTTATTTATTTAGAGAGGGAGAGAGAATCCCAAACAGGCTCCCTGCTGTTATCACAGAGCTGAACACAGGGCTCAGTCTCACAAACTGTGAGATCATGATCTGAGCTGAAGTTGGATGCTTAACCAGCTGAGCCACCCAGGTGCCCCTGGAATGATTCCTAATAGCTAATATTTATTGTGGATCTTTATCTTTTTGAAATTTATTTTATTTTTTTTTATTTGAGAGAGAGGGAGGGGGAGGAGCAGAGTGAGAATGAGAGACAGAGAGAGAGACAGAGAGAGAGACAGAGAGAGAGAGAGAGAGAGAGATTGAATCCCAAGCAGGCTCCATGCCCAGTGCAGAGCCCAATACGGGGCTTAATCCCACAACCCTCAGATCATGACCTGAGCCGAAATCAAGAGTCAGATACTCAACCAAGTGAGCCATGCAGGCACCCTGGATTTTATGGTTTAATTGGAGATTTTTAAGGCCAAAACACTTTTAATGATCTGAAATCTATTCCTTGCATATTGTTTGAAGTCCTAGTTCCTTGTGTGGATCGTGTACGATAGAGTGACATCATATTCCTTTCTTTGCAATATAGTGAGTCCTTGGGCAGGTCGTGGATTAGGAATGAGGTTTTTAAAGGCAGTGACAGCACATTTGGCACGTATAGGGCTTTTTATAGCTTAAACTGTTTCAAAAAGCATATAGACTTCAAAAAGGAAAACAGATTTCCCAAGTAAATTAGGTTTAATTGGTGAAACGATTTGTATCCCATTTCCGGAAACCTCTTAAGCCCTGTGCTTCCTTTGCTATCCTGTTAGGGAGACATCCTCACCTTTCTGTTTCTTTCTCTCTCAATAAAATAACTAGTAACCCTTCTCCAAGATATTCTGTCCGGTTATGAGTTTACCAGGCGTTGTGACTTGCATCCTAAGGACAAGGATGCTTCATGGCATTGAAAATGTAAACTGAAGAAATTCAGTTAATTTTGCCTGGATCACTGTGAGTTTTATGAATCTGGCTGTTGACATAAGTAGGGAAGCAGCATGGATTGTTGTGAGTCCGAACAGCCTGGCCAGCGCGGAGCTCTCCGGAGAGCCTGGCTCTCTGCCCTGTGCCCTCAGGGCTCTGTGCGCTGCTAGAGGCTGTGCTTCTCCTGGGGGATACTTACTTCCTCCTGACGGCACCTGCCAGGGAGTCCCGCTGCTGTCTCCGGTGGGGACGATTCTAGGTCTATCCCTGTCTTATCCTGCACTTCCGAGTGTGTCTCATCTGCAGGTACAGAAACAGCTGCGACTCCAGAGTTCTTTAACTAGGGTCTCAGACATAAAGGAGACTTGGGGGATTTCAGGGAATGTTTGTCAGGTTATTGTCGATCTTGTCACTGCGTGCTCACCTCTGTAGGTGGTATTATTTTGTAGATCTTTGGAAGCGAGGTTGTAAAAGGCTTTTTATAAGTCAGTTGGAGTAAGCAAGACTTCTGTGCATTCAGACATTAATTTTGAGGCGACCCAGGAATGGTTGGGATGGAAAATGTTCTGACTGAAATGTCTTAGAGTGGGTTTTTGAGTCTAATTTGTTTACCTTTTATTCCCACAGCATATTTGGTACAGGAAATTAATAGAGCTGATATTCCCCTGCCTGAGGGAGAGACCAGTCCTCCAGCACCCCCTCTGAAACAAGTCCTAGAAATGCAGGTAATGTGTTTCTGAATAAGCTGTTTTAGGTCGCTGATCGCAGACACTGCTCGTCTACTGAGTTTATATCGTCCAGGGCTTGTCGGGTTTTCTTCTCAAAACCGTGGAATGAAAACTAAAGAACAATGCTATGGTTAGCCCTCCAAGTTTTGTTTTTTCTGTGTTTTTTGTTTTGAGAGAGAGGAGGGGCACAAGTGAACGAGGGGCAGAGAAAGAATTCCAGGAGGGGTAGAAGGAGAGAGAGAAAGAGAGACAGAGATAGAGAGAGAGAGAGAGAGAGAGAGAGAGAGAGAGAGAAGTGGGGCTTGAACTCAACTGAAGCGGGATTCGAGCTCACCTGATGTAGGACTCGATCATGAGATCATGACCTACCGAAGTTAGATGCTTAGCAACTGAGCCACCCAAGTGCCCGGCCCTCCAAATTTTAAGTGTAATTTAGTTTTCTTGTAAAATGTAAGATGCACGCTCCCTTTCCAGCTGGTGTTGAGCTGAAGCTAATGAAAATTGAGTTGTGAAATGGGGTGCTTAGTCAGGTAATGTTTCTGAAAGTACGTTCCGGGCTTATCCGGGCTTTAGCATGCCTCTCCTGGCGTGAGTAGGGGAATCTTCAGTCCTGGACCCTTTGCCTTCTGCCAGACTCACGGACCTCCCCTCTGATGCTCAGAAGCTAGTATGAAGGTGATAGGTTATTCCAGGTCAGCAGCAAACAATTCCTTGTCCCTGAGTTCAGTGTCTCAGGGATACAGTGTTCCCCCCAAGAACCCTGGCTTGTCTTGTTAGCGCCCCTGTGACTTATCCCCCGAGGTTTGTGTTGATCATCTGATAGTTCGTCGCACTGGGAACTAGACTAGAGCCCCTTAGAGCTCTTCTGAAACAATCAGTATTGTGTAGCCAGGACCATTCCATGGCTGGCCGCTCTGTTTATCTGGGAGGAAGTCATTTAACATTTGTTATATGAGTGGACTTGAGAGAGAATTGTACAATCAGATGAGTTGAAAGCGGTCATCTGGTTTGGCCTGTTTGATGGGTTGTTTGTGATATAATGACAATTTCGGTGATTGCTGAGTATTTATAGTTTTCGTAAAAGGCAGAGCACAAGTAATGGAGGTAGTATGTCAAGGGATTTGTTTGCATACAAGTTTTCAGTGAGTCAGGGATTTGGTCTACAGATCTCTGCCTCTGTTGTTCAAATGCTTAAGTATTGTTAAAGAATGATGCCTGCGGTGTAATTGATTATGAAAGAAGATTCGATCTCAGGGCATCCTTCAGCCCAATTAATCGTATAAGCGCAACTTAAACATGTAGACTCTTTTTTTTTTTTAACTTTTAATTTTTTTTTTTTTTACTGTTTATTTTTGAGAGAAAGAGAGAAGGAGCGTATGAGCGGGGGAGGGGCAGAGAGAGAGGGAGACACAGAATCCGAAGCAGGCTCCAGGCTCTGAGCTGTCAGCACAGAGCCCGACACGGGGCTCGAACTCATGAACTGCAAGATCATGACCCGAGCCGAAGTCGGATGCTTAGCCGACTCAGCCACCCAGGCGCCCCTATACATGCAGCCTCGTAACTAGAGGCTGGGAATATTTATGCTCCGAAAAGGTGACCTCAGTTTTTTTCTGTGTTGCAAATAAACGGAAATGTAGACTTGAAAGAAGGAGACTGTTTGATGTGTGACAGTGGGTAAGCAGATGAAGGAAAATCCACACAAGTGGTGGGGGCTGAGATCAGGCCAGACCAGCCCAGGGTACCGTGAGTCATCACCTGCGACACCTCCATCGTGCGTGGTGTCAGCTTCTTAGGAGTTCCCTGAATCGGTACGAAACCATAAATGATGGACCTTTAAAATCTCTGCATGCTCCCGTATCCCTGCCCGACTATCGGATTCTGGCTTGTTAAGCCCTGTCCTGGCTCTAGTGAGTGTGTGAAAAAATGACGAAACTACACTTGGAACGGACCTGTCCTCTTAAGTAACTGCCCTTTTGTTTTAGGAGCAGCTGCAGAAGCTCGAGGTTGAGCTGAGAGAAGTCACCAAGAACAAGGAGAAACTGAGGAAGAACCTGCTTGAACTGATTGAGTACACTCACATGCTCAGAGTGACAAAAACCTTCGTTAAACGAAACGTGGAGGTACTGACCACACACGTGAGGAAGTGCATTTCTTTTGTAAAACTCTCGTTCCCGTAAGGTTTCTCTTTCAGCTATTAGTTATTAAACAGGTTCATTTTGATCTTAGCTTTATTTTTCAGTCGGATTATACGACATGAAAAAAAAAAGTGTTTCCCCGTGTTGGTTGATTTAGCGATAACGATACTTCCTATTTGTAAAATCTTTAATTTTGAGTTGAAAAAAATCTTTTTATGTTCATGAGGGGAAAAAAATGGGAAAGTAGAGTTTGAGCTCTAAAATTTAGGTATTTTTTTTTCTTTTTCTTCACCAAATTACTAAGAGTAAAAGAATTAACAAAAAAGTCTTTGTAAGAGTAGAAACAGTCTACATAATAGTCTGTCCTCAGCTGAGTAGGGAGGTGAGTCTGTTCTGTCAGGGCCGTTTCGTTTGGTGTGGTGACATCTGACTGAGCACTCTGTCTCCAAGCGAGGCGGCGACATAAATTGTAACTATATCTCGAGTGAACGACTTCAAGTAGCTGATAAAAAAAGGGACGGGGCGATGATCGTTTTTATTTACCAGAGCTGTGTTCCACGTCTAAGTCTAAGTTGTTTTGGGGTGTCGGCGTCCAGATCTGGCACCCAGTTAGGATGCCCTATAAACTTGTTTGGAAACATGACTTGGGAAATAAAGTGTCACTTTTAATAAGGCACACTTGGTTTCATATTTCTTTGTAGTTTGAACCTACTTATGAAGAATTCCCTCCCTTAGAGAATGATTCCTTGTTGGACTACAGCTGTATGCAGAGGCTGGGAGCAAAACTGGGGTAGGTGACAACCACTGGGGCGGGGGGGGGGCGGCGAGCATCGCTGTCCTTGTCAGTGGAGGGATGAGAGCTACCATTTGAAGGCCTGTGATGGAGTGAAAGAAAGTGCATGTCTGTTTAAGAAAACACTGTACTCCTGTATTTGCTGAGTTGGATTATTCAGCTGTATTGACTTTTTAGCTAAATACCATGGGGATTTCTTCTTTCAGTATAATGAGCTGGAAAGAAGGAACGTTTATGCCATTCAGTGTTCTATCAATAAGCCTACAATAATAGGTCAGTGACGCATCAAGTCCTGTTTTGTTTGTTGGAAACATAGGGGCTAAACTGAGTTGGTTAATTAATTGATTTTTTAATTTTTTTAAAACGTTTATTTATTTTTGAGAGAAAGAGAGAGAGAGACACACACACACAGAGCGTGAGTCGGAGGGGGAGGGCAGAGAGAGATGGAACACAGAATCCGAAGCAGGCTCCAGGGTCTGAGCTGTCAGCACAGAGCCCGGCGAGAGGCTCGAACTCCAGAACCGTGAGATATGACCCGAGCCAAAATCAAGAGTTGGACACTTAACCAACTGAGCCACCCAGGCGCCCCAGCTATACATTTTAAAGGATGTTTCAAAAATTTTTGACCCAGCATTTTAGATATTTTGCATTTGGAGGGCTTTCCAGATACCCTTTTCACCATTTTTCCAGAAATGAAAGTCTTCATTTCTCCTTTTAATGCAATTTGAGGATTCAATTGCTTTTCAATTGACTACCGGTTGCTTTTATTGTCTCATAGGTTTGTATCTGGCCTAATTAACCAAGGGAAAGTTGAAGCATTTGAGAAAATGCTGTGGAGGGTCTGCAAAGGGTATACCATCGTGACCTATGCAGAACTGGATGAGCCCCTCGAGGACCCTGAAACTGTGAGTCGATATCCCGATCACCTTTTAACCATGACAGACTGGCAGCAGAGTTGGGGGCGCAGTGCACAGGGAGCCGCTTGAGAGTGGGGTGTTCACCTGATGGCTTATCATCCTCGAGTACCTTCAGGTGTAGCTCTAAAGTCTAGGACTTTCTCCTCGATGGCAGCTGGGAAATTACCGCAGACACGTTGCTACTGTCCGAGCCTCAGACCCCATTGAGGTTTCCCCCGTCGTACCACAGTCCCTGTTATAGCAGACAGTCTAGTTTTGGATCACAGTTTGGATCTAATTGTCACGTCTCTTTGGTCTCCTTCATTCTGGGACAATTTCTCAGTCTTTTCTTGACTTCCACGACCTTGACATTTGAAAATGATTATAGATCAGTTGTTGTTGTTTTGTAGAATGTCTCTGCATTTGGGTTTGTCTGCTGTTTTCCCAGGATTAGATTCAGGTCGTGCGTCTTTTTTTTTTTTTTTTTTTTTTTTTTTTTTTTTTTAAATTTTTT
>NW_024412422.1:14480829-14512635 GCF_014898765.1 Herpailurus yagouaroundi
AATTTTTTTTTCAACGTTTATTTATTTCTGGGACAGAGAGAGACAGAGCATGAACGGGGGAGGGGCAGAGAGAGAGGGAGACACAGAATCGGAAACAGGCTCCAGGCTCCGAGCCATCAGCCCAGAGCCTGATGCGGGGCTCGAACTCACGGACCGTGAGATCGTGACCTGGCTGAAGTCGGACGCTAAGGTCGTGCGTCTTTTGCAGGAGTGATGCTATGTTCTCCTCCCTGCATCCTCGTGGGCGCACGATTTAGTTTGTCCCATTGCTGGTAACGTCGCTTTGATCACTTGGCCGAGGTGGTGACTCCTCGACTTCAGTGTGAAGTCACTCCTTTTCCTTATAATTAATAAGTGTTTTAGGGGAAGTGCTTTGAAACTCTGTACCTATCCCATTCCTTACCAGATTTTCAGTTTTTTGTTTCCCATTTGATTTAGTGAATTATACTCTTACTGTAATTGTTTATTTTGATATTAAAATTCTCTAGATTTGGCCACTCGGGGCCCATTCAGGCTGGCTGTTATGTCCTTTTTTCTGTGCTGCCATCATTTTTGGGGCACTTGTGCTTTTGAGCACAACAAGCTGTCCAGATTCATTTTGTAATCCCCTCACACAGCCGTGGAATCGGCCATTTCTCTGCGAGCCTGGTACTCTTTAGTGGAGAATGGTATTTAGAAGCCAAGGTGTAGTCTCTGGATATGCCCGTTGTTAATTGAGGAGTTGTGTTCCCCAGTCTGTCACTGGACAGCTCTAGGGCGCGCACGCACACACACACACACACACACACACACCCCTTTATTTCTGGGCCTGTGCGTACATACTGAAAACTGTGAGTTCGCATCCAATTCCAATCCAACACCACAGAATTCAGTCGCAGTTCCTCCATTTCTGTTTTTGTAACGTTTTCCTTTGATGGTGAGAAACTCGGCTCCTGTTGTTGTGGTATTTTTACTTATTTTCAGTCCTCTCGCCTGTAACCGACCTTCCCGTCAGTGTCTCATTTTTGCCACCCCCACATCCCCCTGTGCGGAGCCCTGAGTTCCCCATGCCAGGTGGGCCCCTGGTGTGGGTGCCCTCCTCACCCTGCCTGGGCCGCTCCCCTACGTAGATGCTCTGCCCACCTTGCTTCAGCTCTGGCTTTGCCCAGGCCATTTTTGGTCTTCTCCTCCTTCTGGGTCCATCCCTGCACATGCACTTAAGGCTTTAGGACTGAATTATTCAGGAAGGGAAGCAGAGGGGCAGGAGAGAGAAAGAGCCATCATCGCTTTTTAAAATCTCTATGATTTTTTTTTTTTTTTAGATTTTACAATAAAAATAACTATTTGCTCTAAATGAGGATGAACTGATCTATTAAAGGTAGAAGAGGAACTTTAGCTTCTTAATTTTGAGGAAAGGGTTTGTGGGTTGTTTTTGTTTTTGTTTTTGTTTTTCTAAATTTGCCTCAGGAATTTTGGCTGTAAGGTTACTGTATGTCCCATAGTAGTTGTGACACATAAAGAGGAATTTGGCTGTGAAATGGATTTTCATAAACTTTAGCCTGAAAAAACCACGCATGTTTAACCTAATGTGTGAAAATCTAATCAGTCAAGTTGTTGATTAACCGTCCACCTGTGATCTTTTCTACTCTTTTGTGGCTCCTGTAGCTGCCACTAGCAATCTGTTTCTTTGTCCTTCAGCCGTGACCTTTATGACCTCTATATGTAAAATTGAAGATAGAAACCATTCTGCAGTGGCATTACCTATTCTTTTGAGCTTTTTCTTTTCCTTTATTTTATAATTATTTTTTTTAATCATTTTTTTTTTAATTTTTTAACGTTTATTTATTTTTGAGACAGAGACAGAGCATGAACGGGGGAGGGGCAGAGAGAGAAGGAGACACAGAATCAGAAGCAGGCTCCAGGCTCTGAGCCATCAGCCCAGAGCCCGAGGTGGGGCTCGAACTCACGGACCGCGAGATCGTGACCTGAGCTGAAGTCGGACGCGCAACCGACTGAGCCACCCAGGCGCCTCTATTATTTTTTTTTAAAGAGAGAGAGGGAGAGGGGCAGAAGAAAGAGAGATTGAGAGAGGAAGAATGCAGATGAATCTTAATCAGGCTCTGTGCTCAGCTCACCTGGGAGCCTGATGATGGGCTTGACCCCACAACCATGAGATCATGACCTTAGCCAAAATCAAGAGTCAGATGCTCAACTGACTGAGCCACCCAGGCGCCATTGAGCTTTTTCTTTATTAAGAGGACCTATCAGTCATTCTCATGCAGAACTTTCATTCAAATTACAATTTTTTTCTATATATTTCTAAGCTCTTTTATGGCAGGCTTTTACCAGCTATGTGAAAAGGCATTAAGTACCTGTGAAGGAAGAGAAGTGGATTAGAGAGATGTATATCCTGAAAATACAGCAATTTCTCCATAATTACAAAAGAGATGCATGCTGGTTGTAGAAAATTGGGAACAGTACCGAAAATGTGAAGGGGAAAATCTATCCCCTGTGGTCCTGTTCAGAAAGAGCCACTGCTGACATTTCAGTCTGTTATTCTTTTAGTGCTTGTTCTGGGTGTTCGATTTGGCAACTTCTTCTCCGGTTCTAGGATTTGTGTGTTCTGATCCCTTAGTGTCATTACCGACCCCAGAGCTTATTTCTGGCCATTTTCCCCTTGTCGGTCTGGTTTCTAGATGCGATGCTGGACTCCGGCGATTTCACTGGGTTTTATGATTTGTATTTCGTGTTGTGAACTGTCCCTGTGCCTTCTTACGCCCGAGGTGGTTGACATGGTACTATTGTTAAAATTGTTATGGAATCTTCGAGGTCAGGTGTACTATAAATGCCGTTTCTTTCTTCCCCTTGTTTTGTTTCTTCAATTACTTATTTTGAAATAATTTCAGTTTACAGAAAAGTTGCCAGAAGAGAACAGAGACTTGTCATATCCCTTCACCCACATTTCCCTGTCGTTAACAGGTTCCCACATTTGCTCTGTCACCCGTGTGCTCTCTCTGTGAGTCTCTTCCCGTTTTCTCTAGGCTCTTTGCACACTTTCTACAAGGAAGCCATAGACTCTGTCACCCCCGGGGTCACTCCAGTGCGGGTACCCCCAAGCAAGGACACTCTTCCACAACCACGGAGGGCCCCTCCGAAAGAGGGAAAGAGCACGGGTGTAGCTCTTTTGAACACTCCGAACTTGCCATGCCCACCTCCCAGCAGTTTGCCTTTCTTCCTTCCTGATCCAGCACCTTCCCTGGGTCTGTAGTCGCGTCTGGAACAGGCTGACCCCATCCCTCTGGGCCACTTGATGTTTTCGTCACCACCAGACTCAGGCCATATGTTCTTGGCAGAGACACCTTGGAAGTGATGCTCTGGCCATCTCAGCGCATCTCGTCAGGTGCGGGCCTGTAACGTCGACCTGGTCACGTGGCCGTCTGCCGGGTTCCTCCGCTTTCATGGCATCGTGTTGCCTTTTGTGATTGATTAGTAGCTTGGAGGGAGGTATTCCAAGTGGTGCTAGTGTCCCAATCACCAGCCTGCCCACCACCTGTAGCGACCATTGACGGCCCTCGAATCTGCCACCTCCGTCATGGTTGCCACGTGGTAACCATGTGGGTTCTCGATTTCCATCATTCCTTCTGTACTTACTAGCGATTCCACGGAAGGTAGCGCTTCCCCCCTCTCGCATCCATGGACTCATGGCTTCCCATTGTATTTAATGACTTGTAATCTGTCACACTCAGTGTTTATTTGGATGCCCAAATTGTCCCTGATTCAGCTACAGAAGGTCCCTTCACACATGTTCCTGTGTCGTTTGGCCTGTCGGTAGCGTTCACTGAGCATTCCCTTACTTTCTGGCAGCACAACACATTCCAGCTTCATCTTGGGCTTTCGGTGCCTGGCCTGGACCCAGCCATTTCTCCAAGGACCCCTGGTTCCTTTTAGTGGACGGTGTTTACAAAGGTCTGGGTGCTTGAGTGCTCACCGCGTACGGGAGTGTCGTTGTTTCTGGGCCCTTCCAGCGGTAGCATCTGTGTGTGCACACACGCACACGCACACACACCCGCACATGTCCGCACGCACAGCTGTAACCGCCTCTGTGGCTCCCTGTGCTTATATTTTATAAAGCTATGTGTTGCAACTATAACTTAAAATTCCGATCAGTTCTTTCTAGACTTAACCTTTTTCCAGCTCTTTTCTGACAAGTGAGAAATCTGGCTCCCCTTATCCTCAACGTATTTCATGAATCGCTCAGTTTACTTATTTATTCAGTGTAACTGGTCTCCTAACCACATCAACCATCTCCTGCAACCCCCTGGCCACCCTTTGTCCTTGCCTTGGGACCCACCTGCCTGGGCTTCTCTGAGGCTCCCCAGCCTGTTCCCCCGCCTCCTGTGGCCCAGGGCTCGATTCTTAGACTGCTTCTCTCCTCTCTCTGCCCCTAGGGATCCTGTATAATTTCACAGCTTTAAATACTGCCTCCCAAATGTATATCTAGAACTTGGACCTCTCTTCTCAAAAACAGACTTTTCTGTATAACTGGCTACTCTGTGTCTCTTTTAAAAATCTGAAAGACCTTTCCACCGGGTGCCTAAAACTGGACCTCCCGATCTTTCCTCTCCTACCTGCCCTGCCAGGCATGCCCATCTCGGTAGGGGGCTACTCAGTCCTTCCGACTGCTCAGGCCCAGAGCCTTGGGGGTCGTCCTGACTCTTCTCTTTTTCCTCACACCTCATGATTAATCCTGTAGCGGAGTGATTGGCCATGTCTTTTGAATAGGAAGAGACTCTGGCCTTTCTCGTCACCTCCACCCTGCTCCGCACCTCAGGTACATCCATTCTGCAGGAGCCTCTGTCCTGAGCTCCTGCCCCGGCCACTGCCCTGCTGTGCTCCCTCCTCCCAGCATCCAGAACAATCCCCATAAGATCACGTCACTCCTCTACTTAAAACCTTCCAGTGGCTTCCTGTCTCACTTGGCAAAACACCCAGAGCCTTGCAGTGTCACCTCTTGTGGTCTCGTCACATGTCTGACCTGTCCACGCCCCTTCCGTGTATGGCCTTGCCTTCCCTGCTCCTGCTTCTCTATGAGCTCTCCTGGGCCTCGGGAGGTCCTTCCCTCAGTGGCCGCACGGCTCCCTCCCTTCCTTCACGCCTTTAAGCTCCAACGCTCTTCTCAGGGAGGCCTTCCCTGGTCACCCTATTTAAAATCACCACCCCAGCCTCCCCTCCCTTCTCCTCTTCCAGCTCTGTTTTCTTTACAGCACTTAACGACCATTTGGTATGCTGTGTCTTTCTTTGTGTCCCTCGCTGCCAACTTGACTACGAGCTCCCCAGCCCTCCCAGGTCAGGGATTTTTGTCTCTTTTGTTCAGTTCTATATTCCTAGCACCTAGAACAGTGCCTGGGAAGTAGGCCAAAAACCTATCCAGTTTTACGTCTAGAATATTTGTAAATATAGTCAATTCTCAGTATTTACGGTAGCTCTGTAGGGTCTCCACGAACACATGAATGAATGACACTGAACCACCGTCCTAGCAGAAATGCAGCCTTAGGTTTCTGTGAGCCTCTGGTCACATTTTGTCCACCAGCCAATAATAACCTTGTTTTATGTGTGTTGCTATTTAGTGTGTATTATTGATTCATTGAACACTGAACTCTGCTAGCAGCACTATGAGTTACGCCTGAAGGAACCTTATCTAACCCACGCATTTTCTCTGTCTTCACTGCCTTCTTGGGCTCAGGAACGCTAGCTAGCACGTCAGCATTCTGCCTGAGGACCGTTTTAGATAGTGAAACCTGCAACAAAGAGCACAAATCTGAAAGACATGATCCTAACCAAACCATGAAAAGGACCCTTGTGTACAGGATGAGAGGGAACAAGAAGGCAGAGAGCCGCCCTGTTTGACCTCAGCTGGAGTACGCACACCGAGTGGCTCCAACTTCGGGCTGCTCTGCGGTGTCTATAAATGGCCAAAGCCATGGCCCGTACTGCTCTCAGGGTCATGAATACCGCGTGGCCAGTTTGGGTGAAGTGTGGTGACGGAGTCTGCAGAGGCCAGGATGGCTGCATCTGCTACAGGAATGAACCAATGCACTTTTCAACAGAGTTTTTGCTGCCAGGGTTTTCAGAGATCTGGACACAGGAGTAACAGTGATCCCGGTTTATTCTTTTAGGGAGAAGTCATAAAGTGGTATGTGTTTTTAATATCCTTTTGGGGAGAGCAGATTGGCCACAAGGTTAAGAAGATATGTGATTGGTAAGAACACGAAACATTTCATTTGATGTGTTTCTTTGTATTCAGTAGTCTCTAGTTTTCCTTAAAAAACCCCTCCGTGTTTGAAGGGAAATACGGTGAGTGCAAAGCCTGTTGCGTTCTGTTATGTATCTTTGCTGTAATACCGTGTTTGTTTGTTTATTTATTTTGAGAGAGAGAGCACGTGCTCATGAGCAGGAGGAGGGGTAGAGAGAGGAGACCATCCCAAGCAGCCTCCATGCTGTCCACACAGAGCCCGACGTGGGGCTTGATCTCACAAACTGTGAGATAGATCCATGACCTGAGCCGAAATCAGGAGTCAAGACGCTCAACTGATGGAGCCACCCAAGTGCCCCTGTGATACCATGTTTTTAAACATTCAATTCGTCACCTTTTGTCAGCGTTACGCTTAAAATAATTGAGAAGTAGAGATCATGTTTAATAACATTCTTAGATTTTATTTTCTCTTTGGGAATCAGGGCTTAAGGATAATCCAAGAAGGAGTCACGTTTTAGTATTTTGTGCCTTCCTGTGGCTTTGAGCTCTGCAGAGGCCCGTGTGTCATCACTGAGCGTATGGTTCCTCTTTTGCTCGGTGTTTGACAGGTTTCTCTGCACTGTGGGGGAGGAGGCCCGGTGAGTGGTGAGGACTGAGTGGCTTCACCGCCCACGCCCAGGGCGGGCTGGGTAAGTCACCACGTCCAGGCTCCCTCCCTGTAAGAGGGAGCGGCACTTTCCTCCCTCCCTGGGCTTCGGGACTGAGGCCACACAGGCAAGACACTCCCGTGCAGCGTCGGCCACCGCCACGCGCTAAGGAGTGTCACAACGGAAATCTCTCTGTGACTTGTTCTCATCAACAGTGGAAAAATAGGAAAAGCCAAACAAAAAAGTCAAAAGAATGCCCTTTGTTTTTAGATGGCTTATTTCCCGTGGGGGTGAGGCTGGGGCTTGGTATTTCCTTTATAAAGTGTTTCCCAGAGTCGGATACTCTGTCACCGGTGATACGGAAAGTAATTTTAAGTGTTACATGGACAAACCTGTTGTTAATTTCATAGATGTTTATTCAGTGTACATTAGAAAAACTGTCACCAGCACACAAGCCCATGATTTCACACACAGTGTTGCTTAGGATAAGGCTAGAGTGAGTATTTAATTTTAATAGTCAGAACTTACAATCTGCCACTTAAGTGTGGCAGGAAGGTGTCAAGGCAGAAGGGAGAGTGCAGTAGGGAGGCACACCTCGTGTGTTTCGGGTGCCACGCAGCCCCCCAAGAAGACGGGCCCTGGGAGGCGAGGGAGGGGCTCCCTGCACCCACCACGTGTCCAAAGCAGTTGCTAGGACACCGGAGCTTTTTTTTTTTCTCCCCTTCCCTTTATTTTCTCTTTCTTTTAAAAGTAATGACCGTTGTGTGTTCAAACCTGTTTAATGAATTCCCAGCCCAAGGATTGGGGTGGATTTCAGAAAGTTGGAATGGGGAGCAAGCTCCGGGAACGATCGGGGCAGGGAGGGAACACGGAACCAAGAGAGAGCGTGCTAAATGTGTTGAAGCCCGTAGACATTTGTCGAATGTCTCCGTGTACAAGGCCTCAGTGCGGGCAGGTGCCTGTGTCTGACCTTTCTCTCCCAGAAGGCTGCTTTTGTTCCTTTCTGGGGGGAGATGTGCCCACGTGGTGCACTGAATTCGGTTCTAGTGTTTGCTGTCGCCTCTCCTGGTCCTGACGGGCTTGAGACTGTTGCATTCTGTCTTGTAGTTACCACTGCCACGTTTACCCCTACCCGAATACAGCTGAGGAGCGGAAGGAGATTCAGGAGGGGCTCAATACCCGGATTCAGGATCTCTACACTGTGAGTAAACCGTTGCCTCCTTACCTGAGGTGTGTAAAACATTTACAGGTCCATTTACCTTGTTTTTCCATGTGGAAACTTTTGGTTGTGGACAAATCAAGATGTTCTTGGGAGATTGGAAAGTGACTCACCTCGCTCCTCTTCGTGGAAGTTTTATTTTAGCCACCTGTGAGAAATCTAGGTGGTGATGGTGGGACTTTAGAGAAGATCCTCTGGTCATCGCAGGAGACAGGCGACCCGTTTAAAGTGGTGGCTGTCATTTTTTTGCCTTCACTACTTCAATGACCGTTCCTCCTTGTATCAGCGAGGGCTCTGGGCGGCAAGAAGTGGGCTCCCACCCACCTAAGCAAAAGGGGGTTTCAGGCCCGAATGTGACACGGTGGAGTTGGTGGCTCTCGGGGCTGACCGGGCACTGAGCCGAGACTGGGAATGAATGGGTAGGATGGGAGCTCCGTGGGCCCAGCCAGGCCGCCGTGCTGGCACCCAGATGGTAACACCCAGCCACCTCCTGTGCCCTGGGGGCTGTGTCCTGGAGGGGCAGCTCCCGAGAGAGCATCCGATCGGCTGGGCTGCTTTCCGCCCGCCGCCTGGTGGTCCTGGCGTCCGGGAAGACACGGAATGAGCCCAGGAGGGGCCGGTGCCGGGGACAAAAGCTGGGAAAGCCTGTGTTTGTTCCCACGCAGGTGCTCCACAAAACCGAGGATTATTTAAGGCAAGTGCTGTGTAAAGCCGCCGAATCCGTCTACAGCCACGTCATCCAGGTGAAGAAGATGAAAGCCATTTACCACATGCTGAACATGTGCAGCTTCGACGTGACCAACAAGTGCCTCATCGCCGAAGTCTGGTGTCCTGAGGCTGATCTGCACGAGCTGCGCCGGGCGCTCGAGGAGGGGTCGGTAAGGCGGCCGGGACCAGATGGAGGGACCGGGGCTGCTCTGGGGACGCCTGAGAACCCGGGAGACGCCAAGGAGCGTGGGAGTGTCTGGGAGCGGGGAGAGGGCTGTGCTGACTCCTGTCCTGGACCGATGCCCCGGAGAGCGTGTCATCCGAGGGCGTGTGCGTGCGCACGCGGCTTTCATTGGCTCTTCTGGTCGTGTGGTTAGAGAAGTAAAACATACATATAACAGAAGAGACGCAGTGAAGTGGCTTCCTCCTACCCTGTCACCTCAGAGACAAGGGCTGTTTTCTGCTGGGTCTTTGGGTTTCTTAACTGAAGGGTAAGCACGTACGAATGGATATCTTCTTGCTTTCACGGAAGGTTGCTGGTTATTCATTCTGTTCTTTTCACTTAATAGAACTTCCCTACTTTTTATACTATTTAATACTTTGCTCTACGGATGTGCCATGGCCTGGGGACCTGGCTGCCTACTCATTTAGGCGGCGTGGTGCCTGATGTGACCAGTACCACCGTGGCAACCGCCACTTGGCCGTGGCGGTTCACACACACAGATCTGTCAGAGGAGAGGCCCAGATATGGAATTGCTGGGTCAGTTTTGATGGATGGTATCAGCTACTGCGTTTCTCTTACTTTGAATGAGGTTAAAAGTTTTTTATCAGGAGCTCCTGGGTGGCTCGGTCGGTTAAGCGTCCGACTTCGGCTCAGGTCAGGACCTCATAGTCTGTGAGTTCAAGCCCCGCATCGGGCTCTGTGCTGACGGCTCAGAGCCTGGAGCCTGCTTCGGATTCTGTGTCTCCCTCTCTGCCTCTCCTCTGCTTGTGCTCTGTCTCTCTCTTAAAAACAAATGAACATTAAAAAAAATTGCCACAACCCAAAACCTCTGGGACGCAGCAAAGGCGGTCATAAGAGGAAAGTATATAGCAATCCAGGCCTTCCTAAAGAAGGAAGAAAGATCTCAGATACACAACCTAACCTTACGCCTTAAGGAGCTGGAAGAAGAACAGCAAATAAAACCCCAAACCAGCAGAAGACAGGAAATAATAAAGATTAGAGCAGAAATTAATGCTATTGAAACCAAAAAAAACCAGTAGAACAGATCAGTGAAACCAGAAGCTTGTTCTTTGAAAGAATTAACAAAATTGATAGACCAGTAGCCAGTTTGATCAAAAAGAAAAAGGAAAGGACCCAAATAAATAAAATCAAGAATGAAAGAGGAGAGATCACAACCAACACAACAGAAATAAAAACAATAATAAGAGAATATTATGAGCAATTATATGCCAATAAAATGGGCAATCTGGAAGAAACGGACAAATTCCTAGAAACATATACACTACCAAAACTGAAACAGGAAGAAATAGAAACTTTGAACAGACCCATAACCAGTAAAGAAATCAAATTAGTAATCAAAAATCTGCCAAAAAATGAGTCCAGGGCCAGATGGCTTTCCAGGGGAATTCTACCAAACATTTAAGGAAGCGTTAACACCTATTCTCTTGAAACTGTTCCAAAAAATAGAAATGGAAGGAAAACTTCCAAACTCTTTCTATGAAGCCAGCATTACCTTGATTCCAAAGCCAGGCAGAGACCCCACTAAAAAGGAGAACTAGAGACCAATTTTCCTGATGAACATGGGTGCAGAAATCCTCAACAAGATAATAGCCAACTGGATCCAACAATACATTAAAAAAATTCTTTGCCACGACCAAGCGGGATTTATACCTGGGATTCAGGGCTGTTTAAATTTCCGCAAAACAATTAATGTGATTCAACACATCAATAAAAGAAAGGACAAGAACCATAATGATCCTCTTAATAGATGCAGAGAAAGCATTTGACAAAATATAGCATCATTTCTTGATAAAAAACCCTCAAGAAAGTAGGGATAGAAGGAGCATACCTCGAGATCATAAAAGCCATATATGAACGACCCAATGCTAATATCCTCCTCAATGGGGAAAAACTGAGAGCTTTCCCCTAAGGTCAGGAACGAGCCAGGGATGTCCACTCTCGCCACTGTTATTCAACATAGTATTGGAAGTCTTAGCCTCTGCAATCAGACAACACAAAGAAATAAAAGGCATCCAGATTGTCCAGGAGGAGGTCAAACTTTCACTCTTTGCAGATGACATGATACTCTATATGGAAAACCCAAAAGATTCCACAAAAAACTGCTAGTGTTGATTCATGAATTCAGCAAAGTTGCAGGATATAAAATCAACGCACAGAAATCGGTTGCATTCCTACACCAACAATGAAGCGACAGAGAAATCAAGGAATCGATCCCATTTACAGTTGCACAAAAAGCCATAAAATACCTAGGAATAAATCTAACCGAAGAGGTGAAAAATCTGTACACTGAAAACTATAGAAAGCTTCTGAAAGAAATTGAAGAAGACACACACAAAAAAGGAAAAATATTCCATGCTCCCAGATAGGAAGAACAAATATTGCTAAAATGTCGATACTACCCAAAGCAATCTACATATTCAATGCAATCCCTATCAAAGTAACACCAGCATTCTTCACAGAGCTAGAACAAATAATTCTAAAATTTGTATGGAATCAGAAAAGACCCCGAATAGCCAAAACAATCTGAAAAAGAAAACCAAAGCAGGAGGCATCACAATCCCAGACTTCAAGCTATACTCCAAGCTGTAATCATCAAGACGGCGTGGTACTGGCACAAGAACAGACACTCCGATCGATGCAACAGAATAGAGAACCCAGAAATGGGCCCACAAACGTATGGCCAACTAGTCTTTGACAAAGCAAATCTTCGACTAATCTTTGACAAAGCAACTAATCTTTGACAAAGAATACCCAATGGAATAAAGACAGTCTCTTCAGCAAGTGGTGCTGGGAAAACTGGACAGCGACATGCAGAAGAATGAACCTGGACCACTTTCTGACACCAGACACAAAAACAAACTCAAAATGGATGAAAGACCTCAATGTAAGACAGGAAGCCATCAAAATCCTCGAGGAGAAAGCAGGCAAAAACCTCTTTGATCTTGGCCGCAGCACCTCTCACTCAACACGTCTCCGGAGGCAAGGGAAACAAAAGCAAAAATGAACTACTGGGACCTCATCAAAATAAAAAGCTTCTGCACGGCGAAGGAAACAGTCAGCAAAACTAAAAGGCAACCGACAGGATGGGAGAAGATATTTGCAAATGACATCTCTGATAAAGGGTTAGTATCCAAAATCTATAAAGAACTTCTCAAACTCCACACCCAAAAAACAAATAATCCAGTGAAGAACTGGGCAAAAGACACGAATAGACGCTTCTCCAAAGAAGACATCTAGATGGCCAACCGACACATGAAAAAATGCTCGACGTCACTCAACATGTGGGAAAGACAAGTCCAAACCACCATGAGATGCCACCTCCCACCTGCCAGAATGGCTCCCATTGACGACTCAGGCAACGACAGATGTTGGCGAGGATGCGGGGAAAGAGGATCTCTTTTGCACTGTTGGCGGGAAGGCAAGCTGGTGCAGCCACTCTGGAAAACAGGATGGAGGTTCCTCAAAAAACTAAAAATAGAACTACCCTAGGACCCAGCAATTGCACTACTTAGGCATTTATCCAAGGGATACAGGTGTGCTGTTTCGAAGGGGCACATGCACCCCAATGTTTATAGCAGCGCTATCGACAACAGCCAACGTAGGGAAAGAGCCCCAATGTCCATTGATGGATGAATGGATAAAGAAGATGTGGTATACACACACACACACACACACACACACACACTGGAGTATTAGCAATCAAAAAGAATGAAATCTTTTTGCCATTTGCAACTACGTGGATGGAACTGGAGGGTATTATGCTAAGTGAAATGAGTCAGAGAAAGATAAAAATCATATGACTTCATTCATATGAGGACTTTTAAGAGACAAAACAGATGAACATAAGGGAAGAGAAACGAAAATAATATAAAAACAAGGAGGGGGACAAAACAGAAGAGACTCATAAATATGGAGAACAAACTGAGGGTTACTGCAGGGGTTGTGGGAGGGGGGATGGGCTAAATGGGTAAGGGGCACTAAGGAATCTACTCCTGAAATCATTGTTGCACTATATGCTAACTAATTTGGATGTACATTTAAAAAAAAAAATTAAAATTAAAAGAAAATCTTTAAGAGCCATTTGAATTTTCCTTTTTTAATGAGCTCTGTGTTTTTCTGCTTTGCCCATTTTCTTTTTATTATTTTTATTATTTTTTTTTAACGTTTATTTATTTTTGAGACAGAGACAGAGCATAAACGGGGGAGGGTCAGAGAGAGAGGGAGACACAGAATCTGAAACAGGCTCCCGGCTCTGAGCTGTCAGCGCAGAGCCTGACGTGGGGCTCGAACTCACAGACCGCGAGATCATGACCTCAGCCAAAGTCAGACGCCCAACGGACTAAGCCACCCAAGCGCCCCCCCCTTTTTTTAATTATTATTATTTTTCGCTTTGCCCATTTTCTACTGGTTTGTTGGTTTTTTTCTTACTAATTTCTGTTGGCTCTTTGTGACATGAGAAAAAATATTGTCCTCAATTTGCCACTCGTCTTCTGATGTTTCTGTTTGTTGGCTTGCTTTGGTCATGCAGTAGTTTTTTGTTAAATATAGTTGAACTTATCAATTCGCTTGTATGGCTTCTGAACTTTGAAGAGTAGGCTCTAGCGCCTGACTCCCGGGCCATGGTGTCAGTCTGCCATGTTCCTGTGAGGTTTTTTTTTTTCCTGCATCAAAACCCAGTTCTTCATTAGAAATAGTAGGTTTACAAGTTTCAAGTGACAGCTAAGGAAGCAAGTTTTCATATGAGGTTTTTTTGGTTAGTCACGTTTCGTCACATAATTCTTTGACGGCACAAATGGACTTTTACTTTTTTTTTGGAAGAGGGCTGGCTTGCGTAGACATGACCAGCCAATTACCACATTTCCTCGTTGCTGAAAACCAGACAGTCACCCTGCATCACATGTACCTGTGGGTTGGCTGATGTCTAGACCATGCCTTTTGCTGCCACTGGGAGGGAGTTTGCTGGGGACATCAGCAGTTCTGGTGCTTCCATTGTCTCTGGGTGCTGTAGCCGCTCTGGCTGTCTGAAGTGTGTTCTCCGAGTCCTGAGCAGGGCCTCGTGGGAACAGTGCTCCCTGAGTTCTCCCGTGTTCGTAGTAGTGTATGCCTCCTGCCTTTATAATCGGAAGTTTGTTGTTTGGAAATAAAATCCTGGGCTCGTGTTTTAAAATTTTTGTTGTTGTTTTCCATGGGTGTCTTAAACATGTGATTCCATTTTGTTCTGGCATGGCGTTGCTAACAAAAAAGCCTGATATTAATAGAATTTTCCTTATAAGTCTTGGTACTTTCTTTTTTTTTTTTTGCCCACACGCTTAAGGATTTTTTTCAGTGATTTTACTAGACTGTGTGTTGATTCTGTTATTCCGGGTTGGTATTTTCAGATATACGGTGTGTTCTCTCAATATGTAGTTTTAAAAAAAGTTTCAGAAAAATTCTCAACTATAGTTTTTAGTATTTGTTCTGTTCTCTTGCTCTGGTTTTCTCCTTCGGGACCTGCTGTTCTGTTTAAGTTAAACCTTCTTATCGTCAGTGTTTGTCACTTTTCCTTGAATCCTTTTTGTCTTTCTTTACTTTTTGATTTTTAAAAATTTCCATTCTTTTGTCTGTTTCTCTTGCAGCATTATTACTAGGAAGGTGTCTTCACCTTGGAGTTTTTTCTAGTTTTGTCCCGTTTCTGCATATTTTTTTCTTTTTCTTCTAATACTTTTCTGAGTTCTGTCACCTCATTTCAGACTCTTATTCTGCTTTGTGGGTTTTTTTTTCATATCAGGTATTATTTTTGTAATGTTTCTGCTCACTTTGATATAGTAAGTTAAATTGTCATCTCTTCTGTGAGTATGTCTTTCTGGCATGCTTTCATTGTTCAGAGGGATGTTCTGCTCAGTTTTTTTTTTTTTTTTTTTAACTACAACTTTATATAAAAGTCTGACCTGCATTCTTCTTTTGATCACTTTTAAATGAAATTAGTTTTCTGAAACGTGTTTAAATATTCAAGGAAATTCTGTTAGACATAACGTATGTTCATACATAAGAATATACGTTTGAGATACTAAAGGGAACTCTATGTTACATATAATGTAAATACATCGTCTGTTTGTATATTAGCTCTGCAGAACCTGTTTAAGATACTCAAGGGGGGCACCTGGGCGGCTCAGTCGGTTAAGCGTCCGAATCTTCATCTCAGCTCAGGTCATGATCTCCCGGTTCCCGGGATCAAGCCCTCATGGGGATTGACGATTATTCTTGTCTATTTTTCGGTTTTATTAGATACTGTAGTTGTCTCCAGATTCCTCTTGAATGTTTTTATGAGGCATAATATTAAATTTCAGTTTTATGTTCGTGATTCTGAGACCACGTCATCCACCTGTCCCTGTCATCCCTAGCCCCTCCGTCCGCTTTCCCGTCCTTGCAGCCTGGCCACCATACTCTTCTGCAGGACTGCAGCCCCCCGGCGCCACCCCCCCGACTCCTGCTGTCACCCCCTCTGCCCGTGAGCCTCCGAGGGTGGTTGGCACTTGTCCGCGTGGCCACGCAGAGCCTCGCCGTAGCAGGGAGCCCGTGGTCGTGGAACGGGATTTTGGGTACTAATTTTTCCTTTCTTTCTTTTTATGTGAAAGAGAGAGAGCGGTGCTACAATCCCCTCATTTATGAACACCATCCCAACAAAAGAAACCCCCCCGACTCTAATCCGCACCAACAAATTCACCGAGGGCTTTCAGAACATTGTGGACGCCTATGGAGTCGGGAGCTACAGAGAAGTGAACCCAGGTGGGCGGTGTGACCTCGTCCATCCTCCTGCCTCGTGCGCCACTGCCGCTGCCTCTCCCCACGACGCTGTGACAGGCGTTGGGGAAACAGGCTCGCTGCTGCTGTTGTGTCGTTGTCCTGAGTGTAAAATGCTCCCTTGAACCTGTCTGTTCTCTTTTGAGAATTCTGGAGAAGGTCGGGTGTTGGAATTAACTAGAATTTTCTGCCTCCGGTGAGTCAAGCGTCTTGCTCTCCCCGCAGCTCTCTTCACCATCATCACTTTCCCCTTTCTGTTCGCCGTGATGTTCGGAGACTTCGGACATGGCTTCGTGATGTTCTTGTTTGCCCTCTTGCTGGTGTTAAATGAAAACCACCCCAGACTAAATCAGTCACAAGAGGTGAGACTACAAACACCGCAGCTCCTCACGTCTGGTTGGGTAGTTAGCAGGGATGATCTTAAATGTCAGTTTTTGGCAGTAAGCGTCACTGTAGGACGGAGCCGTAAGGGGTGCGGGCCTGTGGTCTCTGTGTGACGGTGACGCCCCCCACGCCAGCCCTCTGAGAAGTCCCAGGCCCACGTGGGTCCCGCTCCTGCGATTTCGCGCGGTCCCCCTCTGCTCACCTGCCCTGCTTTTCACAGATCATGCGCATGTTTTTCAATGGCCGATACATCCTCCTGCTGATGGGGCTGTTCTCCGTGTACACGGGCCTCATCTACAACGACTGCTTTTCAAAGTCGGTCAACCTGTTCGGCTCTGGGTGGAGCGTGTCAGCCATGTACAGTTCCAGCCACACCCCTGCGGAGCAGAAGAAGATGGGGCTCTGGAAGTAAGTGTGTGTTACCCAGCGGTGTTTTAGGTCGGAAAGCGCTTCTCGGAGGTTCCTCCGGCCTCCGCTAGGTCAGTCTGCTCACTCTGCTTTCTGTTACAGTGACAGCGTCGTCAGGCACAACAGGGTTTTGCAGTTGGACCCGAGCATTCCTGGAGTGTTCCAAGGCCCTTACCCTCTTGGTATCGATCCCGTGAGTGTACCTGTTCCTCGCCATGATCTCCGCTCCCTCTGTGGTGCACCTGGTTTTAATTGTCCGAGTGCTTCCTCAGAAGGTTCCCCGGGTTGCAGACGGTGGGGAAGGTACCCTGGGGGGTTTCTGCCTGGGCGGCCGTGGCCCATGTGCATCCCCAGTCAAGTTGGTTTAGAGATGAAGCTGAGCTGTCCGTGTGGGAGCCCGGGTCAGTGCCCAGTGGGAGGAGTCCGTCCAGAGAGGTGGGGCCGCACGCCGTCGGGGTTCCTGACCTCGAGGGAGAAATGGCATTTCAGGAGCCTTTAAGTGGAGGCAGCTTCCTAAGTTTCTTTTTTCTTTGTGGAAATTTTTGTTTTTTTACCCTGTGATCTAGAAAGAAATAATAGGAATTTTAGAGCTGAAAGGGAGCTTCAGGTTCTCAGGGTGCTTATTGAGGTAGTTGTTTGAAATGGGAAGTGTTTGGAGAAGGAAAAGAAAGACGCAGCTGCAGGGGCCCGGGACTGCCGCCCCCACCCCATGCCCCACAGGGCTCAGCAGGCACGCCTCACCGGGCTCCCGCCAGGCTCCCTCCAGGGCCCCCCCCAGGCCCATGCCAGGCCGCCACCAGGCTCCTCCCAGGCTCCCACCCGGTGCCCAGGCCCCCAGCAGGCTACCTCCAGGCTGAAGGACCATTTTTCTGGACTGTTGGCCGTCTTCTGGGAGAATCTCATCCTAGAAAGGGGAGCTTAGAAACCAACTCAAAATCGGTCTGGGGGGTGTGAGCTATAATCGTGTGCAGAATTGAAAAAACTGAAGAGAAAGGTCCGGCACCTTCATCGGAGCTTTCCAAGCCAGTGCCCTCCTAACCGGTCTGTTCATTCTCGCCTCTAAATGTAATTTGTGTAATTCAGCCTTGTTGCCTTGCATCTTCATATAACTGGAAACTTGAAAAAACTTTCATAACAATTTCTTTAAGGTACAGCATTTTGGAGCCAGGTTCCTAATAATGTGTGGCCTTGCTTTAAGGAGACAAACATTTCTGAATATAGGCTCCAAGGAAGAAAGTTTAGGAGGGCGTTTTGTGGGGGGAGGAAGAGACTAGGGCACGGTACTGCCTCGTTTCGCTTTGATTTAATTTTAAAAACCGGCACCACGCTCATATGGTTAAAAGATAGATCCATGTGCGTAGGCAAGGTCCAGCTCTTGCGAAGGTCTCCTCTGTCCAGTCCTTATTTCCTCAGTTTCCCGACCCGGGAACGGCTGGAGGTAGTTTTAGCGTCTCCTGCCAAGTTTCTTTATGAACTTTTAAATCTATCTTCTTATTCTCCCCTGTTTTTGCCTAAAAGTTGTTCTGTACCCAGTTGCTTTAGGCTTAGTGATGAAAGATAGACTTACATGTCGCTGGCGAGGTGTCGCGTTGTTGCCGGCTTTCCTCCTCTCCCGCCCCTGCTTCCCCCGAGGAGGGCGCCGTCAGTGGGCTTTTTCCCGTGGGTCCAGGCAGTCAAGCTGAAGTCAGCCTAAATACCTCTTTCTAGAACCTTCTTCTCACTTAAAAGGAACTAATAGGCCCTGTTTCCCTTTTCCTAATCCCCCGAGTGAGGGACTGTAGGAATTAATTTTTCAGAGAGAGAAGAGAGAAGAGAGGTAATCAGCGGCGGGGGCCTGGAGGGGCTGGTCAGGGAGCCCCGGGGGGTTGAGCCTGGGTGCCCTGGGTCTCATCAGCAGTTTGGCCACTTGCTGCACTGACGCTTCCTCCCTCCCTTCCTGTTAAACTTTATTATAGAACGCACACGCACAAGGATGTATAAAACCTGTCTGTGAAGTCCTAACACACATAGTTGTACGGGCCCCCACCCCCACCCCCCAGGGTAAGTGACCCCGGGACCTGGAATGCGCCCCTGGCCGCACCGGCCCTCCCCAGAGGGAACTTGCCGCCCCGCTGACTCTGTGTGACTCTTCCCCTGCTCTTCCTCTCGGTCTCGCCTCACAAGCCACTTCCCTAAACACAGTGTGGTTTCGTTTGGCATCCTTTGCATTTCATATTAAAGATGGGATTGTTGGTAACAGTCTGGTCCTGGTTTCAGGAAATCAGTGGTTCTCAGATCACAGGCGTCAAGGAGGAAGTCTGAATGTTGCTTTCCTTTTAAATCTGTAGCTGCCTTCCTATGTCTGGTGTCACCTGTGTGTCCTGAAGCAGTTGAAGGAAGTTAAAGATGTCTTGTTTTGTTTTGTCTTCAGATTTGGAACTTGGCCACAAATCGCCTCACTTTCCTAAACTCTTTCAAAATGAAAATGTCTGTGATTTTAGGAATTATTCACATGACTTTTGGAGTCATTCTGGGAATATTTAACCACTTGTAAGTACAGATTTTTTAAAAGTTTTTTTAATGTTTATTTATTTTTGAGGGAGAGAGAGAGGGAGAGAGAGACAGAGTATGAGCGAGGAAGGGGCAGATAGGGAGACAGAATCTGAAGCAGGCTCCAGGCTTTGAGCTGTTCGCACAGAGCCCGACGCAGTGCTCGAACCCATGAACTGCAAGACCATGACCTGAACTGAGGTCGGATGCCCAACCGACTGAGCCACCCAGGTGCCCCCAGATTTTTTTTTTAAAGCAGTATTTATAAGCCAAGTTTGGTATTCTTAAACTTTGCCTCTTGAGGGTGGACTGTATGGGCCTGCCCTTAAAGGCAGCCAGTGTACTGGAATGCTGTGCATTTGATTGTGTTGTGATCATACGGGGTTTTGACCGTTTCAGTGATTCATTTATTTAGCAGCTATTTATTGATTGTAGAGGATATGCCAGGCGCTGTTTTAGGCTTCAGGGACTGAGTAGTGCTGAAGACAGAAGACAGGTTTTGCCCACATGGAGTTTTCCATTCAAGGGAGGGAGGCATGCGGCATGTACATTCAGATTTGTTTCCAGAAGTAATTTTTGTCATACTCTTATTTCATTATAAGTTGGAAAGTTTTTTGTTTGCTAGAGCTAGCGTGTCAAGAGGAAGACGTTGCATCTTTTTCCTCTAACTGGACCTGTTAGTGAAACACTAGCCTTTCCACTGTGCTCACATCTGTTTTCTTCGTGGATGTATCTGAATCAGTAGTATGAGTTATAAGACAAAGGATGTTCTGGTGGGAGAGGCCTCGTCACAAAGAATTTAAGAGCAATTTTGTCTTCATTTTTTTTTTTTTTTTTAATGTTTACTTACTTTTGTGTGAGAGAGAGAGAGACAGAGTGTGAGCGGGGGAGGGGCAGAGAGAGAGGGAGACACAGAATCCGAAGCAGGTTCCAGGCTCCGAGCTGTCAGTACAGAGCCCAATGCGGGGCTAGAACTTGTGAATTGTGAGATTGTGACCTGAGCCGAAGTCAGACACTTAACTGACTGAGCCACCCAGGTGCCCCTCTTCATTCTTTATCTCAGTCCAAACTTGCTCATGGTTTGATCGATTCCATTTTGTTTTTTTTTTCTAGGCATTTCCGGAAGAAGTTCAATATTTATTTGGTTTCTGTCCCGGAACTTCTCTTTATGCTGTGCATCTTTGGATACCTTATATTTATGATCGTCTATAAGTGGCTGGTTTATTCGGCAGAAACCTCCAGAGTCGCTCCCAGCATTCTGATTGAATTTATTAACATGTTTTTATTCCCGGCTAGTGAAACGAATGGTCTTTACTCAGGGCAGGTAGGTAACGTTCTTTTCCACCCCCGTGAGCTTACAGGAAGTCCTGATGGTAGCCTTTTTGTTTTAAACAGTAGATGATTGAAGGGGCTTTCTGCAGGCCTCCCAGGAATGTAGGGGCTTTCCTGTTTCTTTGTATGTTGTCGCAAGAGCTCGTCACCCTGCTCTGAACACTGTGCTGGGGGCTCTGGGAAACACTCAGTAGCGGTCAAAACTGTGGGAAGAAAATGTATGGACTGGAGGGTTTCTGAGGACTGGCAAATCCCACCCACCCCGCCCCCTCCATTTTTCTAGTTGCTTTAAAATCAATCTCTGACTAAGCCAGGGCATCCCAGCACACTGACCCTCTCGCAAACTGGCTTTTCTAGAGTGGTATGTTTGGGTAACGCCCACCACATCCACGGTGGCGGGGTGAGGGCTCAGGGGTGACCGCCCTGCTTGCAATCCTAGCTCTGTCACTTCTTTGACGGGTAACTTTGAACACATACCTTGACTCCTCTGTGCCTCAGTTTCCTCACCTGTAAAATGGGAATAAAAATAGGACCCAATTTGTAGTCCAGAGTTAATCTGATCAAATACTTAGAAGTACCTGGCACCTACCAGTGCTCAATAAACGTGAGCTTGCGTTGTGATTACGGTGAGGGTCTCTGTGCTGTGTCGAGTGCCACAGTGTCACTCCTGAAGGACGCTGCTGTGGACCTTGCGTGTCGTGTTCCCAGTGTCTGTGAGACACCGGAGAAATCTTCTCAGTGCTGTCCTCACCTGTGTTCTCCTAAGCTCTAGGTGTTTTGTTCTTGTTTTTTTAATTTTGGTGACCCTGCAAATGGAGCGTTTAGTTTTGTTTTCCGCCTTCCACGGACAGCTCGGTTCACTGTAAGCCCGATTGGAAGCTCAGCTCGTGGAACCGTGGGCTTCGCTGTGAGCTGTGCACACGTGTCCTTCTTGAACTGTTTGAGCTTCACCTCTTACCTATGGTTCTCCTGTTTGTGATTTTTCTATTAGATTTTGTTGTTATTTTGTTCAACCTTTTTGTAGGATGACGTAGATTGTGGGAGAAAGGCACAATGGGAGTTCGGCGGCGCTCGGGTGCCGTGGCCGGGAAGATCACTGAAGGGCACTACCTTATTTAACGTCTCCGGTGTGCCTGAAAAGTGCTCCCCGTGATTATTCTTCTTAACTCACACTAGCCCTCGAGGTCGGTGGTGTCATCCCGGTGGCTCAGGGCAGGCCTGGTCACAACAGCTGCCGGCGGAGCCCAGATTTTAGCCCAGTCTGCTTGACCACACAGCTCACGACTTCTGATAGGACTCTGCCCGTGGCCGCCACGTTTCTCCGCATTTCGGGGCACATTCGTGTCGGTGGTGCGGTACGAGATGCTAACGCATACCTGCCACTGGCTCGTACCACGTGGTGCACGCGGCTCTGGGAATCTGTGCGTCACATGGGGGCGGCCGTAGAGGAAGGCTAGGCGGGGGACCGTGTGATGCCCGATCGTTTGTTTTCATTGCCGCCTCCAGGCCCTATAAAGCCACACAGACTGCAGTGGCTGTATAAGCGCGAATGTGCTTTGCTCTCGATTTCTTTTTATGTGACGGTAAATATCTGTACTTTAAAAAACATGTTTACTTATTAATTTTAGAGAGAGAGAGAGAGAGAGCACGAACAGGGGAGGGGCAGACAGAGAGGAAGATAGAGAATCACCAACGCAGAGCCCGACGCAGGGCTTGAACTCCCAAATTGTGAGAGCATGACCTGAGCGGAGATCAAGAGTTAGTGGCTCAACCCACCGAGCCACCCAGGTGCCCTTAAATATGCCGACTTTTGAAGAAAAGGCTTGTAGTTTTGTTCTGAATGCTCTTTTAGTATTTTTCTTGTGTAGAAGTGAATCCACTTACTATTACTTAGGTTCCTCAAGTAATCTTTGCAAAGGTAATAATAATAAAAACAAGAATATAAAAAAAATGTCTAGCCTTTGTTTGTATTCGTCCTCTTTCGGTGTTTTTAGGAAATGACGAGCTGGGGTTTGCCTCTGGTTTAGAATGTTCTTATTTATCCCTCACTGATCTGAACAGAGTGTTATTTTACCGCTCTGTCAGTGGTGTCACTCATCAGTTCTAGAATTCAGCTATGAGTTTGGGGAAAGACCTGCTGGCGAATACAATTCGGCTTTTGTGTTTACCTTCTGTTCCTTGTTATTGTAAATAAGGAGACATTCTCCTGGATTTTCGCTCACGAAACGCACCAGTGACCCGGCCAGCACGTCCTTTCATTTTAACGGGCTTCCTCCCCTTCCGCGTGACAGGAGCACGTCCAGAGGCTGCTGCTGGCCGTCACGGCGCTGTCCGTTCCCGTTCTCCTCTTGGGAAAACCACTCTTCTTGTGGTGGCTCCACAACGGGCGCAGCTGCTTTGGCGTGAGCCGGGTAAGTGTGAGTCCGGCCGCGTGTCCGGAGGTGCCTGGTTGTAGGTATAGAAGGAGACGTAAAGAAACACCTTTCAGAGGGTCTTGGGCTCTTGATGTGAAGCCGGCGCTCCCTCCATCCGGAAGCTCGGCGTCGCCTGTCCCGCAGAAGCTCGCTGCGGAGCCCGCCGTGCGGGCCCGTGGGCACGGGCCGTGCGGGGACGAACCAGGTCCTCCAGCACTGTTGTCATCGGCAAAGCGCTTTTTGTTCCTCCTCCTGGCTTCTTGACTTTTTTCTTTAAAGTGTCGTTTAATTTAAATAACCTCCCTCAATTATAGGAAACGTGGAACGCACAGGAAAGAGCGCCCTATCCGATCATGCGCTTATAACCAGGGTTACCATTTTGTTAGATTTCTTCCTAGACTGTTTTCCTGGGTGTCCACTTTCTCATTTGATTTCTTTAAAAATAATTGTGATAGACTATACTGTCACCTCCGTCCACGTCCACAACTTTCTCATCCTCCCAAATGGAGACTCTGTCCCCGTGAAACACTGACTCCCCATCTCTCCTCCCCCAGCCTCTCCAAACCACCATCTACTTTTGTTGTTAGGAGTTTCACTCCTCCAGGCACCTCGTATTCATGGACTCATGCAGTATTTGTCCTTTTGTGACTGGCTTATTTCACTGAGCATAATGTCCTCAAGGTTCGTCTGGATTGTAACAGAATCTCTTCCTTTTTAAGGCTCAGTAATGTTCCGTTGCATGGATAGATCAGATTTTGCTTATCAGTTCATCCATCGACGGGTACTTGGGTTGTTTCTACCTTTCAGTTATCGTGAATAATGCTACTTTCAGCACGGTGTATAAAAATCTTTCCGAGCCCTTTCAGATTTTTGGATATGTGCCCAGAAATGGAGTTGTGCGATCACATCCTAGGATTATTTTGAGGAACCACCGCACTGTTCTCCACAGTGGCTGCACCATTTTACATTCCTACCAACAGTACACAAAGGGTTCCACTTCCTCTAATCAATACTTACTATTGTCATTTTTTAGATAGTAGCCATCCTAACAGGTATGATATGCTTGCGTTCTCATAAACAACTTTCTAACCTCGAAGAGCCGCATCCTTAGGAGAAATGAAGGGGCTCTGACTGGATTTGTCAGGTCCTTGTGATTTTAAAGGCAATGACTCTGTATTCTTTTGGTTGTTGTTAGAGTGGTTACACACTCGTAAGGAAAGACAGCGAGGAAGAAGTTTCTCTACTGGGAAGCCAAGACATAGAAGAGGGAAATAACCAAATAGAAGATGGATATAGAGAAATGATGTGTGAAGAGGTAATCTTCTCTGTTACTGTCCATAACATTGGACAAGAAGCCAAGCTCTCGGGGTGCCTGGCTGGGTCAGTCGGTGGAGTGTGTGGCTCTTAATCTTCAGGTCATGAGTTCAGGCCTCACGTTGGGCATAGAGTTTACTTAAAACACAAAAAACAAACAAAAAAAAGCCTCAAAACCCAAAACGCCTGTTACAAAAGCTTCCCCAAATACTGTTTTGATTGTTGGCCATAAGGGTTTTGGCTTATCATTTTGTTTCAGTTTTACAGTGGGATTTCTACTGTTAACATTACATGCTGTCATATTAAGTGACTTAAGGTGCCATGAGCATTGCTTTCCAGAGATTCTTGTCTCAGTCAGAACTTTGTAGTTGTAAGAGGGAGACCTGATTACATTGGCTTCACAGGGAATCTTCTGGCTCACGTCAGGACAGGAGCAGAGTTGGCCTCAGGATGATTGGTTTCCGGGCATCCAATTCCGAGAAGTCTGGGTTGGTTTTCCTTTGCAAGTTTGCTTCATATTCTGAAGCCAGTTGGCCCCACGATTTTGGAACCTTGGCCACAGCCAGCCCTGAGCTTATTTTCTCCAGTCTTTCAGTCAGAGAGAAAAGCGCTCTCGGCTGATTGTTAGATTAGGAAGCATCCCAAGGAAGAACTGTGGTTGCCTGGCTGCAGTCCCTCGTCATCCCTGTTCCAACAACCGCTCCTGTCATCTGCACGGATGGCCATAACCACGGACGGGGTCTTCAGCAAGAGAAGTTTACTGCTAGAAGCCCAAGTTCAAGACGTTGGCAGGGCTGGTTTCTCCCCTGGCCTCCTTCTTGGCTTGTGGGGGCTGCCTTGTTCAACGTGTCATCACAGGGCCTTGCCCTCCGTGGGCATGTGTCTCTTCTTCTAAGGACACCCACACTCGTGACCTCTTTTAACCTTAATTACCCCTTAAAAGGCCCTGTCTCCAAGCACAGTCACGTTGGGGTTAGGCCTTCAATATGTGAATTTGGAGGGGGTCACGGTTCAGCCCGTAACGGCTGTGGCTGGGGGTGTGGGGTGAATGGCGGAAGAAGCACTTTCCCCCAAAGAAGGGTGGCACAGCCCTGGGCAGACAGAGCCAATTCCGCTACTCTGGTCGGCTTTATTTGCTTGGAAACTTTATTTGGCCATCCAGTAAGGGCCAAACAAAATTTCTGACGGTCAACATTTTGTAATTGTTACGTAATGTAGTGTTTTAATTTGGGATGATTGATAATTTATAGGATCATAAGAGAACCAAAAAGCAGAATGGGGAGGAGCGTTAGAGTCCTCTTTCCCAGTGTTTTACAGCCTTTTCACTGCCAGGGGCCCTTTTCACAGTCTCCCCTTGTTGGGCCTGCATTTATGCAGCAGACACGCACCTGTCTTCTGAAGACTTCAGAGTCTTCCAGGCTCGGGGTCGGTCAGCGTCTCTGGTTTCAGTAGGTGTTCCGTGGTCGCTGAGACCGGCCCCAGAGTCGCACTGGGCTGCCCCAGGGCTGTGACACGGGTGCCGCACGGGAAACTGAGGCCGGGGGAGCCGGGGCGGCGCGCTGTCTGTGACGGGGCAGTGAGTCGAGCTCAGGCCTTTGACTCGCTGCTCCTCACGCTCCTGCGCTGTCTCCCCAGCCTCCCAGAGGCCGGTCTTTCCACTGAGCGAGGGACGGAAAGCGGCCAGGCGTGGCAGTGGGTGGTCGCATGCGGGCAGTTTGGCGACTCTGACGCGTGTTGTGTGATCTCCCTCAGTTTAATTTTGGAGAGATACTGATGACCCAAGTGATTCATTCCATCGAGTACTGTCTGGGGTGCATCTCCAACACCGCTTCATACCTGAGGCTCTGGGCTCTCAGCCTGGCCCATGCACGTAAGTTTTTGCCGAGACCTGCGGTCCCACACTCTGTGCCGAGACGCCCCACCGTGCCGCGGTGAACCCGGGGGGGGCTCTGTGCTACATTTCACAATTCCGAGGGAAGCCTAGTGCTGTCCTTCGGGTACCGCGTGAGCCAGTATTGTGCGGGGACAGCCTCGCCCGTTTGTGTCAGCCCTCTCTGTCACGGGGAGGCAGGCCTCTGGGTTTTCTGGCGTGCCGTATCTTCCTCCGTGTTTGACGTGATCGCGAGCTGGCTGACTTTTACATGAGTTACGTGTAGATTATGTAGGTGTGTGGGTTATTTGTGGATACTAATTCAGAATTGTCAGAAGGAGACCCAGTCCCCCTGGCTAAGTGCAGCGACGCCGTGGACGTAAACAGAAGTTAACCCTGCCGAATGACTCCCCCGCAGAGCTGTCTGACGTCCTGTGGACCATGCTGGTGCGCGTGGGCCTCCGGGTAGACACCACTTACGGAGTCTTGCTGCTGCTACCAGTAATCGCTCTCTTTGCAGTGTTGACAATTTTCATCCTTTTGATCATGGAAGGCCTTTCTGCATTTCTCCATGCCATACGCCTCCACTGGTGAGTATGCAAGTTAGCTTTGGAACTGCTATTTAAAAAATATTGGACCCCTCTCCCCACGTGTATAAATAACCCCACAAAATGCCAGCACTTAATAACCGTGTATGTTTAATACTTTGAATTTATCTGGGGCCTGACAGGTTACCTCGTTGTAAAACAAAATAAAATTCTTCCGTATTTCGTGATGGTTTACAGCGTATGTCGGATTGCTTGTCTGTGTATGAAGGTACCCGGGTGGGGAGAGAGGTTCTGAATACTCGTGTGTACGCGTGTAGCGTGTGAGGGGTCATGACGGGTTCGCGTTTCCGTTACACGTCGAGGAGGGCGACACGGGCAGGCTGTGTGTGTGTCTGTGTGTATCTTATTTAAGTAATGACACGTGTGCCAAGAGAGCACGTACGGAATGAAGCAGCTTCAGCACAGGAGCTGTTTGGGGTTTTTTCTTAACTTATAAATGTTGTTGCAAGAAATGTAGGAAATGTTACAGTCTTTCGTTAATACACGGAAATTTTTTTGTTTTAGGGTAGAATTTCAGAACAAGTTCTACGTTGGTGCAGGCACCAAGTTTGTTCCTTTCTCATTCAGACTACTTTCGTCGAAGTTCAGTGACGACGTGGCATGATCATATTGCCGTATCCAAACAAGCTTTCGGATTTATGGAGAATTATCATGTTACAGAATTTCACTTCCGTCAAACTTACGATAGGAAAAATTCCGTCTTCATTGATTGCCTTATGATATAGCCAAATAATTCTGTAAGATAAACCTCTTCCTCATGTTAAATATTTTGTAACGCTTATCAATTTCAGATATGTAAATTTCTTTCAGTTTTTATGGTGAGCAAACTTAAGTTAATGCCAAAAGTTATGTTAAAGTTATTTTTAAAAATAGAGGCTTGGGGGGGAGAAGTGGTTTTGAATGGCTAGTTGAAAATGGTCTTAGTTACTCGAGTCCTTTTCACCTCATTAAAAAAAAAAAATTACAGCGTTATTCTGTCACTTGAAGTTGTCAGATAATATTTTCCAACAGCTGAAGTATAGTTTTTTAAAAAATTTAATGACGGATAATCAAAAGATTCGCATTTATTCTGCTTGATTAAAAGTATGTAAACATTTTGTATCGTATGCTGTCTAGAACTGCAAGTTAGGGGATTGTTTCTACAATTTTGTCTTGTTTTAATGATTGGAGAAAACGGGATAAAATAACATACGACAGATGGTTATCCCACTTGTATATTTTTAAAGATATTCTTACCCTCTTATCCTTATATAAAACCAATTATGACAAATGTACGTTGGAAAGATAAACTGTATACTGAGCCTTAAAACCCAGTGTGACCGTAAAAGATAAAATATGGATGTGATTTGAACTTAGGGACCAACTTGTATGATGTTACTGATGTTACCGAACCTTTTAGGGGTTTATACTGAGTGAAGGGAAGGTGAAAAGTAGTATTTTGTATATTTTTATAACAAAATATAAATTAAGATATTTTACCATGAAGAGATTGCACCTGTCCTTGAGAACAGTATAATTATAATTTTTTTTTTTTTTTACTTTCAGACTGATTGTAAATAAAGGTCTGGTAAAGGTATTTAGAGTTAATTTAAGCTTTCAAACACCATTTGGATCAGTTGAAAATTCTCTTTAATTTAAATTCATCTATTCACTTGACATTTAGCTTTGAAGGATTTTGAGTCCTGTTGAATGTTTTAATCTACGGAGACAGTCCCCACCTTACCAGTGGTTCCACTTAATGAATTTTGAATTAATGATGTTGTGAAAGCAATACACATTCCGTAGAAACCATACTTTCAGGGTTGAATCTGGATCCTGTCCGGGCCAGCGATCTGCGGCCCCATCCTCTCCCGCCATGCTGGGCAGAGGCCGCAGCTCCCAGACAGCCACGCGGTCGGGAGAGTCAACAGGTGGTACACGGACAGCCACCTGCGCCCACACGGCCGTTCAGTTTGGCACTTTCAGTACAGGATTCAGCCCATTACAGGAGATAGTCAATACTCCCTTATAAAATAGGCTTTGTGGTGGATGATTGTGCCCAACCGGAGGCTCCTGTCCGTGTTTGGAGCACGTCTAAGGCGGGCCAGGCTAGGCTGCGGTGTTCCCTAGGGTAGGTGTGTTAAATGCACGTTCAACTTAGGATGAGACCCCATCGTAAGTTGAGGACGATCTGTAGTTTTGTAAATTATGTTCATTTTTCATATTTTACTGTAATTGATGTTAGGTAATTATTTTCAAAAAGAAATCGGCAGTGTTTTCACTTAACGTTTTGAGGCAGGTGCATGAAAAGGCCTGTTTGTCACCATACACCTTCACCCTGCCTAGTGGGGGAGTTTGGAATTTTCATTTCAAGCTTGGGTTCTGGTAGCCCTGGATCTAAGCGTGTCTTTTCAGGTCAAGTTGAGACCTGTTTGCCGAGAGGCATGAACTGAACACGCTGACGTAATCGTGACGCTGACGTTAGACCTTAATTGTGTGGTAAGCCTTCCATGCTGCTCTTTCACGAATTGGGAGTTACTGGCCTTTGTCCCTCGTATTACAATATCAAGCTTCAAACCACGCGGATAAATCCTTGGGAGGTGATTCTGCTGTCAGAGTGCAGTTTCTCCGGAAAGGTCTAACGTTGGACACTTCTGTTGGGTGAATACAAACTCTGAACAGTGCTGTCCCTCACCACTGGCCATCTTCATTACTTTACGCCAAGGATCTGTTGTAATAAAATGGTAATTCATCCTTAGGAAACTCACGATTTCAGGGCACTGCTAGCCGATGAGTAAACAGGAGGCCTGTAGTGTCTGCTGGAATTTTTTAGTGCCCCCACTGGTAACTGTTATGGGCTGTTACAGAATTTTTCATTTTAAGTAACATCTCTCACCAGGGTATAGAACAGAGAGGAAAGAGTCCGTTTTTAATTGAGACCTATGTAGTGGTTATGTATTCTACATCATTGTATAAAAAATGAATTAGTAGTCCCAACTTTGGTGAAAGGCCTCTCTAGAAATAGAGCTTGATCGTGTCTTGTAGGCACTAGGGGAAATTTAATTTTTTTCCTAAAGCTGTAGGTTCCAGTGGCTGCTTTATGTTTAAACTTTATGCTTTGCTTTATGTTTAAGCTGTCTGGTGGAACTATTATGTATATCATTTTTGAGACAGACTTTGTTCCCTTAATAGCAAATATCTGGAGGAAGAATGGTCAATTGTCGGGATGAAGCTATGTATCTGTTTATTTTCCTCAAGAGAACACGTCATGATAAATGTCATGACGGCCATGTTTTCCAGTGTTCATTCAGGTGTTCATTCTGTGTGTTAATGGAGTCCTAAAATAAAAATCCAAGGCATTTCTTCAGGAAAACAACTTGATTTCATCCTGCAAGGGTAAAGAACGTCCTTGCGGTGACGTAATTATGATCAGTTAAAGAACTCAGGTGTCCTGATGGGGATCATGGTGAGCCCTGTGGACTGTCCATTCCTTGTGGGTAGGACTTTGAAAAGACACCCCTTTCACAGAATGCCTTTCTGTCCTCATTTCGGGAATGGGTACCTAATAACAACATTCTGTTCTCAGTTTCCAGTCTGCTGTAGCTTCAAAAGGCCTAGAGTATAGCATAGGTCGCTCTTAAGATGTTTATGAATTCAATATTCAGGCATTTTAGGGTCTGACTCATTTTGGAAAACAAAAACAGAACTGCTACAACTGTTCTGCAGTCTGCATTTGAAAACAGTAAATCTCTTCATTTAAAATTTTAAAGCCAAGTTTGCGTGCATGCCATCTGGTGTAATCTCCAGTAAGGTTATTAGGAAATCTTAATTCAAGATGATGAAAATCAGGCAGTTCTAAATAATAGTTTTCCAACAGCGAGGTCATGGAGGCCGGGCTTTGGTTTAGAATTGTAAGAAATACTTCAGAACATTCCACGTGTTCCTTGATGGGAAAATCCAACAAGAAGCCTAGGTTCTTGGTGTCAGCCTTGTCGTCCAGGGACTCATCTCCAGGAGGGGAGAGCAGTCACTAAGTTAAAGCTCCACAAATGCACGAAAGGACAACTTTGCATCTTCCTATCAGTATTGAACTTCTTTTTACTAATGAAAAATAAATATATTTTTAAAACATGGGTGTTTTGCTTTATTATGCCTTCACGTGTCTAGAAAGCTAAAGCCAGAAGTCGCCTGTCCCTTCTTGGGACTCCCTCTTCCCTGATCCGTGTGCCAGAGAGAACCCGCCCATTTCTGGAACTCTTCAAGGTACTTGCTTTCTGAGGCCCTTTAATCCACACTGGCGAGGGCGGGGGGGGGGGTGCTCAGACGATCAGTCCTGTCTCACCTCCTACTCTGCCTGGGCCATCTCTGAGGCAGTGCAACCTTGACCGGTCGCCTCGCTGGCCTCCTTCGGGGCAGAAGGGCGGGATGGTAGCCCGGGGTGATGAGGATCCTAGGAGGGGCTCCCTGGAGCCCGCAGTGGGGTGTCCCGGGCAACAGCAGCGGGCGGCTCCGGGCTGGACTCGTCCGTCCCCCCGAGTCGCGGGAGCATGCGTGCTGCCCGCTGCTCCGCTCGGCTCTCCGGCCGGCCGGAGCGGCGGGCCCGGATCCGGGGGGAGGCTGGGCGCCACCTGCGGGGGACGGGCCAGCGCCGCAGTGAGCGCGGGGGCCGGGGCGGGCGCGTCCCGGGACGCTGCCGACCCGCGCCTGCGGCGGCCGTTGCCGAGGCTCCCGTTGCCAGGGGCGCCGAAGCCGCGGACGCCGCCCGTCGCTGGGCTCCCAGGGCGCCGTCTGGCCCTTCGCGGCGCCATGGACGACCTGCGGGTGCTGTGGATGCGCGACCGCGTGTACACGGCCTTCGGCCTCACAGACCCCCACCTCTTCGAGGAGCTGCTGAACCGCGACGGTGGCGAGGTCGAGGACCTCATCCTGCACTTCCTCAACCAGACCAAGGACGAGGAGGGCGCCTTGACGCTGTTCTTCTACCGCAAGGTGGTGCCCGAGGAGGTGGAGGTGGAGATCGGTGAGCGCCCCGACTAGGCTTGGACTTTCTGCAGTTCCGCGGCTGCTTTCTGAGCCGCGTCCCCTGATACAGGCCTTAGCCCAGTGTCCCTCCCCGCCGCCGTCCCCACCGCCCCCCC